>NC_069499.1:751106803-751404552 GCF_027579735.1 Bombina bombina
AAAGGAATATGAAATAAATGATAAAGTTTATCTTTATAACTTTGGAAGAGATCAGGTTAGGGAGAAGAAATTTCTTCCCTCATGGAAAGGTCCTTTTGTCATTACTGACAAAATATCTCCAGTGGCCTATAAAATAAGGATCCCCAAAAATGAAAGTTTCATAGATAAATGGGTCCATATCAATCAGCTGCGGGCATGTCATCCAAGATCCCAACTACAAGTTATAGAGGGAGAATGAAGTGTGATATCCCCAAATGAAATAAAGACATACTGTAGTTAAAGATGCCTAGCTGATAAACATGAAGGCTAAAAAATGACAGACTATCTACATAGAAGACTGTCTATGATGTGTACGGTCAACATTCTCACCAAATACCACTAACTTTGATCCAATTCAAATACATGTGTCCTACATGTTTTTGAATTGGAAAGGGGGATTTATGTCAAGGTATTTGAAATATTATTAAATAATATATACAAGTATATTTGTCTTTATTTAATAAGTCTGTAGATGTGCACATCAAATAATTCATTTAGAGATCTCCCACACTCAATATGCTAAATTATGCAATTGTATAACCACAAGGAACTGAAAATTAACACAGGTAAAATTCTGAATACACATCTCCAGGATGTCTCCAAAGGCTTGACACTAAGGCATTTGGTTTAATTAAAATGTAACCACAGTTTCAGAAACCATATGTGTGATTGCTTGGGAATGTGAGATAAAATCTATTTACCCCTCCCAATGTACCTACGAATCTAGCTCAGTTGACATGTTTTATGAGAATTTCAGCATTACATTAAGGTGCAAAAGACCCCTGCCGTGTAACTGCCAAGACTGAAATATACAAAACGTAGGACAATGTGCCTGGGGTTAGGATAACAGCACATGGTTTCAAAACAACTGTATTTAGGTTTTAAATAAAAATAAATACATTTTTGCAAAGGGAACAATACTAGTTTCATATGTGTTTGGAATAATTCAAATAACCCAGATATGTATATATATGGGACTGAGACATTTTATATTAAATGAATGATTGCTATGTTGAGTAATGACTACATCAAATACATATGGATGCTTGGATCATTTCTAATAATTATTTCTATTTTTATTGCAGACAACCATTGGTCATGGGCATCAATCTATGCACTTAGAAAGAGGTGCACTAAATACCTCAGCCTCTGTGTTTTTAAGAATATGAATAGATATTTGTGAACCTAAAAAAAAAAAAATAATAAATTACACTTATTACTTTATTTCAGATGGAGTGCCTGCATGAGATGAAATAAGTCATATCATATGAATGTGCAATAAATGTTTATAAAGTTTTAAATACATCTCTTAAAATATAGTGAGATGAATATATGGAAGTTACTTTGATGTGATATGACTATGAAATATAAACTTTCTGTTAGGCTAAATGAAATATAAATTATTTAATATAATGTTAGATATATTTGATGTTTCATATCAAAATGATCAGAAAATTCATAAGATATAACTTACCCAAAACAAATATTGTGAATAGTTGTTGCAGTAAATTATGATAAAATGAATAACCATTTCATAGAAATATTGAATTAAGTGTAAAATGTTTAGAATAAGTGCTGCATGTATTGCTGTGTTGTACTGTCTGCTGCCACCTAGTGTTATGATGCGAAATTGCAGCCATGAGATGATTAGTTGTTGCAAGGATGCATTTCCTTGACAACTCACTTACCAAATAAACCAATCCATGTTCAGTTGCAAAGAACCAATCCGAGACAAGGCTCCGTGGGCGTTTCCAATACTCACCAATGACTGATAATAATCAAAAAAGGGGAGGGGTGAAATCAGATGATTTAACCCCCAGCATAGGGACTGATAGGGAGGTTGCTGGCTAATGCTGAAGGAATAACTACTGTGGTTATTATTAAAGCACACAACTACTGTTGGACTCCATATGCAATACCCCCAATTTTGAATTTCTGAGGTGAAATTGGATCTGTTGAGAAACATTGGAAACTGGATTGCTGTTTATTTGGTAATGTATACAAGGTTATTGGTAAGATACGTTATATGCATAGTCACTACAGTTAAATTATAGTAAGCAGATTGTACTTTTAAACTGTGTGTCATTGTTTTGGGTAGTTCTTAGCGGGCCTGTTTGTATGCAAAAACAATTTAAAATAAGCATTCATTGTTGCTGGGTTTGGCAGAGTCAGAGAAATAAATTGTATTTTAAATTGGTAGTCACAGCCTATATATTGTTTAAACCTGTATCTGATTGGCTAAATAACTTATCTGTGCAAGTTCTGATGTTTTAAATCAATATTGTGTTAGGATAACTTGCAGTTAACTAGCATAATATATATATTATCCTATTGTCTATGAGCACTGTTTAGAATTGTATTGCTACATTTTTCTGGCTTTGTAAGAAGGATAGCATATCTTAATAGTTGTTTTTAACGTGTATAATAGTGCTTCATATTCTGGTATTGCAAATATATTTCAAAAATGTTCATGGATATTAACTAAATAAAAGAATTCAGATATTTATATTAATTTTGTTGTCTTAGTAGAAGTATATTGATTGTTGGTTCAGTCTAAAGAAAGATTGTTAAATATATTCCCTGCCATATACTCACACATTGTTTGGAGAATACTGCTAAGATTCTTATAAATATACTGACATGCTATTTACCATCTAAATGTAAGAAAATCAAATATTCGGGTTTATTCAAAATTTTAACACATGCAATGGTGATTGAGCGGCCTTTATTTATTTAGAAGAGCAGCTTCTAGTAACAGAATGTTTATATGACAATTTGTTCTGAGGTAACATCTACCCACATGAATACACCACCACATGAATACACATACCAGATATCATTACTCCTCACTGCTGAAAAGCTATTTAAAAGAAAAGAATGTGCTCTCTGCACATCTTCTCAGGTCTCTGTCCACAATATATGCAGTGAACACACCTTGTGCTCCATATTGGCAGCATCTCACTCTCTTTGTAATGCCAAGTGCTTAAGCCAGTAGCAGTTGCAGGGGATGCTAAGGGTGCTATGCACACCTATTTATTACTGTAGCACCACAAGGAGAATAGATGGGAGTAAGAAGTAAATAAATAAAGGAAAGTATAGCTAGTAGAAGATGAGGTTCCCCACCAGTAACCTCTGCACCACTGGGGCGCGATCCGATATACGGCGCAGGTTTCAGCGCAAGCGTGGAAACCTGCACCACCCGTAGTTTCACCTCGCACATCGAGCTATCACATATACAGCGCCGACAGTTGCTAAAGTGCCGTAAGTCAGACAAACTAGCGATGTCCAGAAATAAGCGTAAGTACAAATTTCTGGAGTCGCCAGTGACTTACGGCACTTTAGAAACTGCCGCCACATAAAAAAACTAACTAAAGTCTTAAATCTCCCGTAACTGTCTAACACGCCTCCCACAAATAGCCCGACACGTATACCCCTCTATCCGCAATCCCCCCTCTCACTCCTAACAATAAATGTATTAACCCCTAAACCGCCGCTCCCGGACCCCGCTGCCACCTATATTATATGTATTACCCTCTAATCTGACCCCCCTACACCGCCGCCACCTATATTATATGTATTACCCCCTAATCTGAGCACCCTAAACCGCCGCCACTTATATTATATGTATTAACCCCTAATCTGACCCCCCTACACCGCCGCCACCTATATTAACTATATTAACCCCTAATCTGAGCCCCCTACACCGCCGCCACCTATATTAACTATATTAACCCCTAATCTGAGCCCCCTACACCGCCGCAACCTATATGAACTATATTAACCCCTAATCTGAGCCCCCTACACCGCTGCCACCTATATTAACTATATTAACCCCTAATCTGAGCCCCCTACACCGCCGCCACCTATATTAACTATATTAACCCCTAATCTGAGCCCCCTACACCGCCACCACCTATATTAACTATATTAACCCCTAATCTGAGCCCCCTACACCGCTACCACCTATATTAACTATATTACCCCCTAAACCGAAGTCTAACCCTAACACCCCCTAACTTAATTATTATTTAAATAAATCTAAATAATATTAATATTATTAACTAAATTATTCCTATTTAAAACTAAATACGTATTCAAGAAAAGATACCAGCGCTTCAGTTGTTCCACAAACGGATAGGTCAATGTATAGGTAAACGTAGTGATGTATTGTGAAAACTGTTTATAGATTTCAACACCAGTTTAAGAGATATATATGTCTGGGATGTGTATGTTCCCTGTGAACTCTTGATAAACTCTTAATAAACTCTTAATAAACTTGCTTGGTGTGTGTATTGAGCTGCATGAATGTATACGATTCAGTGTACCCCTGACACTGTTGAAAAATTTTATACAAGAGAAATGTCGAAAAATATATTCAGCGCTACAAATACTTAGGAAATATGAATATATATAAAGTTATATCAAATGAAATGTCTCTCTGTAGGAGTAGACAAAAGCCCTTTGTCTCACAAAAACAGTTCAGGTGGTGAATAAGAACAGGCTAGGTGAATATTATAAGTTCAAGAAGTGTTTTGCCAACAAGACTTAACGATAACTGTAACACTGGTACTAGGAGACCAGTGATATGCCCTTACCAGAGGGTACCTCAATCATATGAGGTAATGTCAGAGTGTCTGATTTGTATCTCTCCGGTGTGTCTTGGCAGACTTTCCTGTGTTGGGAGATGTCCTTGTCTTTTATTTCTTTTATTTCATGCCAGGCTTGTGTATGGTACTTTCAACCTTGGAGTCTCCTGGTTTCCAGTCTTGTAGACTCAATATCTCTCCGCAGTATGGTGGTGCGATCAGGATCTTGGCTCTCACCGTATAAGATGAAATATGGCAAAGAAAGAAAAAGAGTACATAGCGTGATACTGTATAAATAAAAATATTTATTAAATACAAGGCAGGTGTAAGAAATGCACTCACATTTAAAACCCTCAATCTGTATGAGGTAAGTAATGGTGTGTAGATATATTTTTATACACCTTAAGCAGGTGTTGCTGGAAGCTGGTGACTTATGATAAGCTTATTGCGTATGTCCTGATAGTGAAATCACTTCACGTGGTCTCTTCTGTGTCCCAAACAAGAACTGGTCAAGTTCCCTGGTTGTTGAATACACTTATAGTGTGTGGGGACCAGGCATACTGTGGGCAGTGGTGAGGAAAAAGAAATCCTAGAGAAACTAGGACCTGCAGCTGAGATGAGTTAAAAGCTGCTGTAGTCTCTGTTCTCTCTGACACAGTATGTAAGGGAACAAAGTATCCCTGTACCTGTTGTACGGTACAGACAGTAATAGTATGTGGCGAATGGCCACAGACTGACGGTGGTGTCAGAGTCTGCTGTGGTCTATAAAAGCAAATGTACTGCCCTGTGTGTAACAGCGTGGAGTACTAAATGTTTCAACCTGTTAGGTAAAACTGTACTCAGTAAGCCTGTGATCTAGCTAATAGATTATGACAGATGCTAGAAGAGGCTATGTAAGTGTGAGTGGATGTTTAAAAAAGTGTGTTTATGGGAGCAGCGTGGGATTAATTGCCTGTAGCAAGTAAGGGCACTCAAAGGTGCCGGGGTTAGCGTTCTATAGGGTACGCCTCCCAAGTATCGTGAAGGCCGCGGAAAGAAGACAATTTCAAGTCTCAGCCGCTAAGGTAAAAAAGAGCTAAGCCACACTCTGTAAAAGTAAATCCTTACGCGTTTCGAAGCTTGGGGTTGCTTCTTCGTCAGAGGAGTTTGTGGCTTGCTACTCGAAAGTACTGAAATTTAAAGGGCTAAGAGTGGGCGTCTTTTTTACGTTTTGCGTAATACGTAGTTACGGTATGACCTGCTTAAGGTGTATAAAAATATATCTACACACCATTACTTACCTCATACAGATTGAGGGTTTTAAATGTGAGTGCCTTGTATTTAATAAATATTTTTATTTATACAGTATCACGCTATGTACTCTTTTTCTTTCTTTGCCATATTTCATCTTATATGGTGAGAGCCAAGATCCTGATCGCACCACCATACTGCGGAGAGATATCGAGTCTACAAGACTGGAAACCAGGAGACTCCAAGGTTGAAAGTACCATACACAAGCCTGGCATGAAATAAAAGAAATAAAAGACAAGGACATCTCCCAACACAGGAAAGTCTGCCAAGACACACCGGAGAGATACAAATCAGACACTCTGACATTACCTCATATGATTGAGGTACCCTCTGGTAAGGGCATATCACTGGTCTCCTAGTACCAGTGTTACAGTTATCGTTAAGTCTTGTTGGCAAAACACTTCTTGAACTTATAATATTCACCTAGCCTGTTCTTATTCACCACCTGAACTGTTTTTGTGAGACAAAGGGCTTTTGTCTACTCCTACAGAGAGACATTTCATTTGATATAACTTTATATATATTCATATTTCCTAAGTATTTGTAGCGCTGAATATATTTTTCGACATTTCTCTTGTATATAATTTTTCAACAGTGTCAGGGGTACACTGAATCGTATACATTCATGCAGCTCAATACACACACCAAGCAAGTTTATTAAGAGTTTATTAAGAGTTTATCAAGAGTTCACAGGGAACATACACATCCCAGACATATATATCTCTTAAACTGGTGTTGAAATCTATAAACAGTTTTCACAATACATCACTACGTTTACCTATACATTGACCTATCCGTTTGTGGAACAACTGAAGCGCTGGTATCTTTTCTTGAATACATTCTAATTTTTTCACCACCCTGGTGTGGTGTAGCCTAATCAGCAGCTCGTTGGAATAACAAACAGAGAACTATGGAGACAAATAATTTCGAATTCGGAAATTATTTTGACCCATTTACAAAAGTAAAAAAATTATCCCTCAATTTGGATGATGAAAGTCAATTACTAATAGAACAAAATGCTAATCCCAAGGAAATCTTTGAAAACTTAGAGAAACTAAGTAAAAAACAATTAACCCATTGGTATGACAACTTGAACCTAGAAAGATACCTTAAATATAAGATAATCCCAAAGGGCCTTAAACTCTATAAATCATCCATTTTCGACCCCGAGGATGTGGAATACTTATCAGAATGGGACACAGCCTTGGAGGAATGCTCCATCATTCTAATACAAATTGCCTCAAAATACCGCAATCATAAAATAGAAAACATCACTGAAGAGATAAAAGAACTAAAAAATAGTCTAGAAAAATTCAAAGGGGATCCTGGGGTGAAGGAACTAGATGAAAAAAACAAAGAAAAAATCTCCCGCTTTGAAACTCTCCTAGAAGCCAAAAAGAGAAAAAAGTTTCTAAGAGATTACTTAGACATGCAGGAAGTCGAAGAGTCAAAGGGCCCAGATGGGGAAGACAATATATGGGAAGATATAAATCCTCCAGAATTACCACACAATGACAACCCTGTAGAAAATATCCAGGACACGATACATACTAACAACCACAATAAAAATAAAAACCAGAAAGACACAAGACAGATACACTTCAAACTCCCTACAAACAGTACAAAAAGAAGAGATAGCACAATAGATCCTTCCAATTCGTCTAAACATAAAACAAGAACAAACAGCATGAATTCATAAAATTCTTATCCCAATGGAAACAGACACAGTCAGTATTCAAATTTCAATAGAAACAAAAATAAAATAAAAAACAATTTTCAACATTCATCCAAACAAAATAGTTGGTATCACAAAGGTCGGAATAGAAAACAAAGTGGACAGACATACAATATAGATCATGCTCATTATAACCTATACAATCAATATCCACAAAACAAGAAACAACCTACATACCAGCAATATCACAACAAGAAACACAGCTATCAGACAATGCCTGAACGTGACTGGAAAAACTCCAATCCTGGGCAAAGTGGGTATACCGCACACAGACAAGAAGACATGATGCCTAGAACACACAATAGTAGAGAACACAAACAGAATTTTTTAGAGCAGGAATGGACAGGCTATCACCATCCACAAAGCAGACAAAATACTATAGAGATACCAAAAAGAAAAAGGACAGAAACGATCGATTACGAAGTAAACCTCAGACCACAATGGTCAAGGGACCCAACCAGAAAAAGAAAAGGACCAGAAGAGGAAGAAGAGGAAGAGGTGTGGTGGGATACAGAAGGAGGAAACGAAGCTCCAAGAACCCCAAAGAGAGGAAAACGGGAGAGGGATTTTTAAAAATATTTAACCTCTCGAACAGTATCTTCTCCAACACACAATTAGAAATTTTATCCAAAGGCCTCAGCTTCGCACCCACAAGAGGCCCAAACTCTTTCAATCTATTCATTGATTTTAATAAATTCATTCGCAAACTAACCCTTTGCAGACATTTTGAAAAAATCAAAATAAAAGATAACACAAATGCGAAAGAACAACTAGAAGATACTGATTACGAAACACTAACCATTCTGGAAGAATTATATTCAAACAACGAACACCACCCCGAAGATAATATCTTCAAGGTGAACAATAACTCGAATCTTAAACCCTCTTCTATTTTTTATCCAACCCAATCCAAGGGAAATTTCATTCCCACATTTAATGATCTAGTGACTAAAGAACTAGACAATCTCTGCACAAGTTTCAAAATAAGACATGACAACCTGTCTAAAAAAGAGAAAGAGGCCCTAAAAAACTTGATGGACATGGATGACATTATCCTAAGGGAAGCAGATAAAGGAGGGGGTCTGGTCATCCAGAACAAGACTGATTACATCAAAGAAGCCTATAGGCTTCTGAACGATACCCATACATATGTCCAACTAAGAGGAGATCCTACTGAATCTTTCCAAAAAGAATACGATTCCCTCATAGATACAGCTCAGTTCAACAAACTTGTTAACACCAACGAACTTAAATTTCTAACACACCAACATCCCAGGAGGGCAATTTTTTACCACCTGCCTAAAATACATAAGGACCAAAAAAAACCTCTGGGACATCCAATTGTGTCAGGAATTGACTCCTTAACCGCCAGATTATCACAATACGTGGACTACTTTCTAAAACCTTTGGTGCCAAAACTAACTTCATACATAAGAGATTCCACGGATCTAATTACAAAACTAGCCCAAAAAAAATGGAAAAATACGTATAAATGGATGACACTAGACGTGTCATCTTTATACACTTGTATTCCACACAACTTGGGAATACAAACCATGTCCCAGGTTCTAAAAGAAACATCACTGACAGAGACACACCAACATTTCATTTTGGACAGCATCAGATTTGTCCTAGAAAAACTATTTCCTGTTCGATGGCAAATTCTTTTTGCAAACCAGTGGTACAGCTATGGGGACCATTATGGCCCCCAGCTATGCGAACCTCTATATGGGGGAATGGGAAAAAACGTACATATATACCAACAACCCCTTTCAGCAAAATATAATTTGGTGGGGAAGGTATATCGATGACATCGTGGTCATATGGGAGGGAGATGATAAAACTAGCAACGAATTTATCGAGTACCTAAACACAAACATCTACAATTTAAAATTTACATCAAAAATCTTGGATACAAGCATTGAATACCTAGATTTAGTGTTATTCAGTGAAAATGAAGAGATCCTAACCAAACTGTACACTAAAGAAACCGACTGTAACGGCTATCTAAGGGCAGACAGTGGTCATCACCGACCATGGATCAATAATATTCCGTACGGACAATTTCAGAGAGTGCGAAGAAATTGCTCCAAAATACAAGATTACAACACCGAATCAGATATTCTAAAAACCAAATTTATTGAAAAGAAATACCCAAAAAAACTTATTGAAAACTCTCAGAAGAGAGTGAGACAGCTAGAAAAGAAAAATTTACTACAAGGTCAAATAAAAAACGGTACCAACAAAACACAAAAGATCTCCTTGATCACAACTTACAACGAGGCCGCTCCAGAAATCAAAAAGATTCTTAGGAAGTTTTGGCCAATTCTACAGCAGGACAAACTATTAAAGAACGCAATAGGCCCAGCACCAAAAATAATTTTTAGAAAAAACCTAAATTTTAAACAAATGCTGGCACCCAGTCAAATCAAAAAGAAGTCTGTAGAAAATTGGCTAACAGAAAAAAGTAAAGGGTTCTTCAAATGCAATCGGTTGAATTGCAAGGGATGTGAGCATGCCTATGACCCCAAAAAAACAACCAAACTGGTACAGTCCCTTACTTTCCCACACAAAAAATGCAACATTAATAGACTAACCAACTGCAAAACCAATTTCGTGGTATACCTACTAGAATGCCCGTGTAAACTTCAATACATAGGACGCACTAAGAGGACATACAAAACACGTCTACTGGAGCATCTGAAAAACATCGAAGAAGGCTATAAAGATCATAGCCTATACAGACATTTCAAGCATTTTCATCAAAAAAATCCCGCTCTCTTAAAGGGTACAGTCCTTGAACATGTTCTGGCCCCTGCCAGTGGATGGGATAGATTTCAAAAACTGAGACAAAGGGAATCATACTGGATACACTACATGGGTAACATGACCCCCAGGGGCTTAAACGAAGAAATAGACTTAGCAGCCTTTCTTTGATAAGTAACAAAAATCTTTTAAACGTATTCACACATAACCACTTATACCATGTATTCTACATCAAACAACTTTTTGATCCCCAACAGGTGCGATTAGCACCACCAACACAGAAACCCTAGGGGACACTCAGAGGTCATACATACTTTCTAACTACAGTATAGTCTAGAATTAATCCTACATTAGATTAGAGTAGATCTAATTAGATTAGGCCGGATACACGAAACTCAACATAGCTACCGGTAGTATTCATCCGATTGTAGTGAAAATGATGGAGCACTCCTTCCTACTGTATTCTAAAGGCCTGTTGACAGTAATACTTTTTTTGCAGTTCAATATATCTTACATAGCGGGTCCCTAACATAATATACTCCTCCAAAGGGGACTCAGATGCGACACTAAAAATCCTAAGGCTGTCCATCACATATCATACAGCTGGTCCCCAACATACATCTGTAACAGAGGGGGAGACATAAAAAGACGTAACAATGGACTAATAGTTTCACAAGTTTCCAAATATTTTTTAGTGAAACCAATCTGGTTTCCCTACCCAATAACACTTCTCTTCTTTAAAATCTGTAAACATCTCTCTCTAACCATCATCTCTTATTATTACATGTCCTTTTTAGTTCAAAGGACTATTGTCTCTCTTTTTTTTTTTTTTTTACTCGAAAAAAATCGATTCAGCACAGAGGGGGTAAATAATAGCTCCCTGGTTACAAATACTCGCATATAAACATTTGTTACCTAGGCAACATATACACTGCCGTCAAACCAATCCGGTTTCCCTACCCAATAACACTTTTCTTCTTTAAAATCTGTAAACATCTCTCTCTAACCATCATCTCTTATTATTACATGTCCTTTTTAGTTCAAAGGACTATTGTCTCTCTATTTTTACTCTACTAAAAAATCGATCCAGTACAGAGGGGGTAAATAGTAGCTCCCTGGTTACAAATACTCGCACATAAACATTTGTTACCTAGGCAACATATACACTGCCGTCAACCCACAGCCGCACCTGCCATACCGTAACTACGTATTACGCAAAACGTAAAAAAGACGCCCACTCTTAGCCCTTTAAATTTCAGTACTTTCGAGTAGCAAGCCACAAACTCCTCTGATGAAGAAGCAACCCCAAGCTTCGAAACGCGTAAGGATTTACTTTTACAGAGTGTGGCTTAGCTCTTTTTTACCTTAGCGGCTGAGACTTGAAATTGTCTTCTTTCCGCGGCCTTCACGATACTTGGGAGGCGTACCCTATAGAACGCTAACCCCGGCACCTTTGAGTGCCCTTACTTGCTACAGGCAATTAATCCCACGCTGCTCCCATAAACACACTTTTTTAAACATCCACTCACACTTACATAGCCTCTTCTAGCATCTGTCATAATCTATTAGCTAGATCACAGGCTTACTGAGTACAGTTTTACCTAACAGGTTGAAACATTTAGTACTCCACGCTGTTACACACAGGGCAGTACATTTGCTTTTATAGACCACAGCAGACTCTGACACCACCGTCAGTCTGTGGCCATTCGCCACATACTATTACTGTCTGTACCGTACAACAGGTACAGGGATACTTTGTTCCCTTACATACTGTGTCAGAGAGAACAGAGACTACAGCAGCTTTTAACTCATCTCAGCTGCAGGTCCTAGTTTCTCTAGGATTTCTTTTTCCTCACCACTGCCCACAGTATGCCTGGTCCCCACACACTATAAGTGTATTCAACAACCAGGGAACTTGACCAGTTCTTGTTTGGGACACAGAAGAGACCACGTGAAGTGATTTCACTATCAGGACATACGCAATAAGCTTATCATCAGTCACCAGCTTCCAGCAACACCTGCTTAAGGTGTATAAAAATATATCTACACACCATTACTTACCTCATACAGATTGAGGGTTTTAAATGTGAGTGCATTTCTTACACCTGCCTTGTATTTAATAAATATTTTTATTTATACAGTATCACGCTATGTACTCTTTTTCTTTCTTTGCCATATTTCATCTTATACGGTGAGAGCCAAGATCCTGATCGCACCACCATACTGCGGAGAGATATCGAGTCTACAAGACTGGAAACCAGGAGACTCCAAGGTTGAAAGTACCATACACAAGCCTGGCATGAAATAAAAGAAATAAAAGACAAGGACATCTCCCAACACAGGAAAGTCTGCCAAGACACACCGGAGAGATACAAATCAGACACTCTGACATTACCTCATATGATTGAGGTACCCTCTGGTAAGGGCATATCACTGGTCTCCTAGTACCAGTGTTACAGTTATCGTTAAGTCTTGTTGGCAAAACACTTCTTGAACTTATAATATTCACCTAGCCTGTTCTTATTCACCACCTGAACTGTTTTTGTGAGACAAAGGGCTTTTGTCTACTCCTACAGAGAGACATTTCATTTGATATAACTTTATATATATTCATATTTCCTAAGTATTTGTAGCGCTGAATATATTTTTCGACATTTCTCTTGTATATAAAACTAAATACGTACCTATAAAATAAACCCTAAGATAGCTACAATATAATTAATAATTACATTGTAGCTATTTTAGGGTTTATATTTCTTTTACAGGTAACTTTGTATTTATTTTAACTAGGTACAATAGCTATTAAATAGTTAATAACTATTTAATAGCTACCTAGTTAAAATAATTACAAAATTAACTGTAAAATAAATCCTAACCTAAGTTACCATTACACCTAACACTACACTTTCAATAAATTAATTAAATAAACTACAATTATCTAAACTAAAATACAATTAAATAAACTAAACTATATTACAAAAACAAACAAACACTAAATTACAAAAAATAAAAAAATATTACAAGAATTTTAAGCTAATTACACCTAATCTAAGCCCCCTAATAAAATAAAAAAGCCCCCCAAAATAATAAAATTTCCCTACCCTAAACTAAGCTCTATTACCAGCCCTTAAAAGGGCCTTTTGCGGGGCATTGCCCCAAAGTAATCAGCTCTTTTACCTGTAAAAAAAGAACCCCCCCCCCCATTACAACCCACCACCCACACACCCCTACTCTAAAACCCACCCGATCCCCCCCCCTTAAAAAAACCTAAGTCTAACACCCAAGTGCTCCTTACCTGTCCTGAAGACCGGCGGAAAAGGTCCTGTTCCAGGCGGTGAAGTCTTCTTCCAAGCGGCGACCTCTTCTTCTTCCAGGATCCAGCCGGCTCGGAGCGGAGGAGTTGAAGCCCGATGACCGCGGAGCTGAAGACCGTCCACTCTGGAACTGAAGACCGGCGATGCTGGAACTGAAGATCAGCAACGCTGGAACTGAAGACCGCGGAGCCATGGAGCGTGGAGGATCCTCTTCTTACGATCTCCGCCGTACACTGAATAGGAATTCAAGGTACGCGATTAAAAATGGCGTCCCTTGAATTCCTATTGCCTGATTTGAGCCTTCAAATTCAAATCAGCCAATCGGATGAGAGCTACTTTAATTCAATTGGCTGATTTGAATAGCCAATAGAATAAGAGCTACTGACATTCTATTGGCTGATTTGAATAGCCAATAGAATGTGAGTAGCTGGTTCCTGGAAGAAGAAGAGGTCGCCGCTTGGAAGAAGACTTCACCACCTGGAATAAATTTAATATAGGTGGCGGCGGTGTAGGGGGATCAGATTAGGGGTTAGTAAATTTAATATAGGTGGCGGCGGTGTAGGGGAGTCAGATTAGGGGGTAATACATATAATATAGGTGGCGGCGGTGTAGGGGGGTCAGATTAGGGGGTAATACATATAATATAGGTGGCGGCGGTGTAGGGGGGTCAGATTAGGGGGTAATACATATAATATAGGTGGCGGCGGTGTAGGGGGGTCAGATTAGGGGGTAATACATATAATATAGGTGACGGCGGTGTCCGGGAGTGGCGGTTTAGGGGTTAAACACTTTATTAGGGATTGCGGTGGGGGATTGCGGTTGACAGGTAGATAGACATTGCGCATGCGTTAGGTGTTAGGTTTTATTTTGCAGGCAGTTTAGGGAGTTATGGGGCTCCAATACTCAGCGTAAGGCTTACTACGCCTGCATTTTGTGGCGAGGTGAAAATGGAGTAAGATTTCTCCATTTTCGCCACGTAAGTCCTTACGCTGTATATTGGATACCAAACTGCGCGGGTTTGGTTTATCAGTCTATGGGGCAAAAAACTACGGCCGAAGGGTGAAATATACGAGCGTAACTTCTAGGTTACGCCGTATAAAGGATACCAAACCAGCGCAATATTTGGCGTTGCCGGCTTATGCGGGTGACGCTGCATATCGGATCGGGCCCCTGATGTTTAGCTTGGTCATCAATTTTTCACCCCCCCCAATTTAATTTTCTATAACCATCTCTAGCATAAGCAGACCATGTCCTGGTTCTTCTGTCATCCAATCAGGTATGCTTTGATAACTGAGTCATGCTTGTTTTATTTCTTTTTTTGCTGTGGTGCCAGAACTCTGCTTGATGGGTAAATGTACAATCCACCCTAAAGAGGCCTTTTGTGCGTACAGTTGTACATTTTGGAGTTACAAATTCCAGATGCAGAATTCATATTTAGCAGCTCAGTTCCCAGAGTCCCTGGTGTAGTTGCTTTATTAGTATAATAAGTTACCTTGTTTTTACAACTGACAAATACCCCATGTCATTCATATGAGACCCAAGTGTATAATTATTTGTGGGGTTCAACCTTGGTTTCAATATTGAAATATTTTGAAGTTCATCTGGGATAACAGTGGAATTAATATAATTATTTCAACTTAGCATCCTAGGAACATCAGAATAACTACTTCAACCTCGCATTAAATATAAGTGAATAGTAATAGCTTATAAGTAAGCGTATAGTTTTACAGCACACACCGATATTAACTGTGAGGACGGTGACCAGTAAAAATAAGTAGTTAGTATTAACACAGAATATTTATTCCTTGCTTGAAGTACGAATCCTAAAATTGTTATGCAAGAAATAAGAAGATAGTATTACTTATTGCGCAATTGAATTCTAACAAGAACAGTAAAAAAGCAGAAAACAAAAAAGATTTGACTATCGTGAATATAATCAAAAAACGTATTGTATAAATCCCGCAAAGTATAAATTGATCTACGAGTGTGTAATCAGAAGAGCAATCCCAGGTATATACTTCACAATTGCCAATTTTTGGCGATAAGAATTGTATACCAACATAGTTATAATCTAGCCACTGTGATGTTTACAATAACGCTTTTTTAGTTGATCATCCAATCACAGTTATTCGAATCAGCACACCCACTGTAGGCAAGACAAGCGTATTTGCTGATTGGTGTTGCCTTGGTAACCCATCAAGCACACATCCCCTTTTTTTCGCATGTCTCCTACGTAAAATACCTACCAAGATTGACAGGAGAATCAACCAAGCGTAAGGAGACAACTCCCCATCCGGTATCCAATCCGGTCTAAGTGGTGGGCATTAAGATTGAATATAGGACGCCGAGTAGCAGCGGCCCGCACCCCCTCTGAGGAAGCGTTCGTGAAACGCGCGTCAGGGGTCCGATAGGGGCAGCTTTGTCTCTCCTATCGTCCGTTTTTAACTTTGCTTACTCTTGTGATATATTAAGTACCAAATAGTTAATACTATATCCTCATATCGTTTATTGCATATGTAAAAGTAAAACAGCCCTCGGATTGTAAGGGCTTAGTTAACTTTAAATCTTTTGGATTGAGGATATCTAATAGTGACTTATTAACTTTAAGGCTATTATGCTAATCACAGAGTTCAAGTGGTTTTAATTCACAGCTTTTGCTACTTGTATGAGTGTGAGTTCCTTAGCCTAATAAACTATAATGTATGAATGAATGGGAACCAATTTTTCAACACTATTTTCTTTGGAAAACCTTATGATATTAGTAGATGTGATAGTGTTATTAGACACTAGTGGATTTACTCTCTCTTTATAACTTTGTTGTACTCTCAGTTACAACTAGTTTGTCTAGTTGTTGTCATATTTGTAACACTTTGAATTGTGCATAATTGCATAGAGGCTAGTGCAATTTTCCGGTGGAAAAATATGCTTACTATTGAATGTTAGGTTGTTTTTTTATAAAGATGTAATTAACTTAAAGGGACACTGAACCCAATTTTTTTCTTTCGTGATCCAGATAGAGCATGCAATTTTAAGCAACTTGCTAATTTACTCCTATTATCAAATTTTCTTCATTCTCTTGGTATATTTATTTGAAATGCAAGAATGTAAGTTTAGATGCCAGCCCATTTTGGGTTGTGCTTGCTGATTGGTGGATACATTCACCCACCAATAAACAAGTGCTGTCCACGGTTTGAACCAAAAAATAGCTTAGATGCCTTATTTTTCAAATAAAGACAGCAAGAGAATAATAGGAATAAATAAGAAAGTTGCTTAAAATTGCATTCTCCATCTGAATAACAAAAGAAAATATTTGGGTTCAGTGACCCTTTAAGCCAATCATTTATGTGAACCTTATTTTATCACCAGTAGTGGTGCTGACACTCAAAGCATTCTTGAATATTAGATTTGCATGTTTGAGGCCTACAGCCTGAACCTTAAAATTAAACACCATTATACATGTGGGTACAATTAAACTTATAATAGATAAGTACCCTAAAATGCATTGGCTAGGGTAATGCATAGAATATCCATTTTTTTTTTGGTATCCTCCACTATATGCAAATGTATGTTACTAAAAAGTCAAATTACATACTGATGGTAAACATGTTATAAATTTATAAGAGTATCTTGGTTTATTTACATCATTATTTGCATATTCCAATAAATAGTTTCAACAACAAAACTATATGCATAGAGAATAATTTAAGACCGAATATGACCCATCAACTATTAAGAGTTATCTGTCTCTCAAATACATCTATTGCACCTTATAGTGGGCATAAAACTAATAACAGTAGTTGAGGTCATATTCGGAATTCAGACCATGAGGAGCACGGGTTCTCAGTCTAAACATCCAGTACATCTCCTGCCTTCCTAGTATTTTTTCTCTATCACCTCCCCGTTTAGGAGTGTTTATTCTTTCAAATCGAACACCAACTCAGTGTCAACCTTTTTGTTATGTAGGTTTGCAAAGTGTTGCACAAGTGGAGTCTTGGCCTTTCCAAGGGTTATAGTGGATAGGTGTGCACGTATCCGCGTATTCACATCCCTGGTGGTAAGACCTATGTACTGCAGGGACCAAGAATGACAAGTTATTAGATAAATTACATAGTCAGACTTGCAATTTAGGCAGCCCTTAATGGGGAATGATTCTTGGGTAACAGTAGATATAAAAGTGTCCGTAATGGAAACAAACTCACAAGGTCTGCAGCGCGAATGGCCACACTAAAACATGCCTTTGTGAGATAACCATGAAGAAATTCTTTCTGTTAAATTAGGTAGTTGGAAGGGAGCAACATAGTTAGCAATAGTCTTTGCTCTATGATAGGAGCATCTAATACCCCTATCCACAGTAGTAATCAAGTGGTCATCTGCATCCAAAAGGGCAAAGTGTTTCCTAACTATGGCGCATACTCGATCATACTGAGTGTTAAAGTCAGTTACAAAAGTTACCCCCTTGAAATTCCCTCTATTTTTGGGTATCTTATCCTTCAAAAGGATAGATCTATCCATTTTATGGACTTCTTTCTTAACTTTAGAAATGACAGAGTAAGAGTAACCCCTCTCAGACAAACTTAAGGCCAGATCTTGTGCCTCATTTTCAAATGCATTACGTTCAGAACAATTCCTTTTAAATCTGATAAATTGGCCTTTGGTCACTCCATAAAGGGACATGTCTGGGGTGACGGCTATTAGCTCTCAGAAGAGAACTACCAGAAATGGGCTTACGATACACCCTTGTATCAATGTTGCCATTAGGCAATCCATATAGAGTTAAATCCAGAAAATTAATGGTTTCTTTATTGAATTCAAAGGTGAATCGTAAGCCCAGTTCATTGTAATTTATCCAGTCAACAAAAAACTGTGCAGACTGTAAGTCACCCCGCCAAACAGCAGGTCATTGATAAAATGTTTATATAACTGGATATTAGATCTGAAGGGGTTATTTCCATATATGTGAGACCGCTCCCACCACATCATAAACAAATTAGCGTAAGAGGGGGCAAATTTCACCCTTATGGCAGTACCACACAGCTGGAGATAAAATCTCCCCTCAAACTCGAAGAAATTGTGTGTTAGGAGAAATAATGCCAAATTAAGTGTATATTTTTGAAATTCATCAGAAAATTGCCCATTAATATACAAAAAAATGTTTCAAAGCTTTTAACCCTAACTCATGTCGTATGGACGAGTAAAGGGCTGTCACGTCAATCGTGAGCCAACAGGATTTTTCAGTCCACCTGGTATGTTCCATTATGCTAAAAAAAAAAATGGTATCATGTAAGTAACTGGGTGTTTGATCATTGGTTGTAACACCTCATCCAGCCACTGTGACAATCTTTCAAAAAGTGAACCTATGCCACCAACAATCGTTGTCCCCTGTACATTAGTTAAGGACTTGTGGACTTTGGGTAAATGGTGGAATATTGCCATTTTCGGATGTTCAACATACAGAAATTCCACTGTACCACTATCCAAAATTCCCAAAACTCCAAACCCTCATCAAGTATGTGTTTAAGCTCCCTTTGGAAAGCTATGGTGGGGTCATGTTGCAACTTGGTGTAGTTACTGGAATCATTTAATTGTCTGTAGGCCTCTGACAAGTAATCTTCTCTATCCATCAAAACCACTGAACCACCTTTATCTGCATTGCGGATAACTAAATTCTTATTAGAATGTAATTCAGTTAAAGCTAGATGTTCTTCCCTGGATAGATTGGGATGAGATGTCATCGAGAAAGTCTCTAGAATAGGAGCCCCTGCTATGAATGGGATAAAATTCAAAAGCATTTTTAAAACTTCTATTTTTTTGATTGGAACTCTCTAAATCAGTTTAATGAGTGGAGCCTTCAGTTGATAGGTGCTCTAATGCAAGCAAGTCACAGGATTCTTGGAATGATAAATCAATTCTATTAGCACTTGGCATAACATTAATCCGTTCATAAGGCTCAGAGTCCCTGAAATACTTGCACAGAGTAACATTCCTTATTAACCTATTTACGTTTCTATGATGGTACAAAAGATATCAAAGTTGGTACTAGGAGCAACCATAGGACAGTACTTTATGTTGGACACCTGTCAATTCAAAGCTAGGACAAATTTATCAAGCTGAAGATTGGTATCTTGTCTGGGGCCTGTTTCCCCGTAATTGGTACTGATCTTGTTGCTGTATATTCCCCCCTCCCCCAGAGTTGGGTGGGCCCATGGGCAAAACCTGATCCAGCATACTATGATCCCTTTGTAATCTGGTTAGACCTGAGGCAGCATTAGAGGAGCTATTAACATCCTGCTGTGTATTAGGTAAATACTTTGAATTAGGGTTTACCGTCTGACCATTTGACTTAGCCCCCTGTTTCTCCTTACCAACAACTCTTTCTTTGGGTCTTACTACCAGAGCCATTAGGGCAACCTGATTGCTGACATTTGACTGATTTTTCAAAATTCCACCAATCTTACTAGTGCCTTCATCCCCATTAGATGAATAAACTTCCTCAGAAGTTACCCCCTCACTGTCAGAAAAGGTAACTGATTTACCTGCACCTCTATGGCTCTGTCTGTTTCTACATCTAGATTTGTTCTGATTATTAGATAGATTCCTAGAACCCTGAAGATTTTTCTTGTTCCAGATGTATACAGTATTCCAATTATAATCAGACTTATCACGCAACAATTTGCTATGTTTGATCTCAATAATTTTTTAGTATCAGCTACCTCTTTATGTAACACTGTATCAAAAGCTAGAAAGTCCTAGTCACCACTACGATTATTTAGTTCCACCTGTATTTCATCAATTTCTTTTCTTACATGGGTCAAGAGAGCTGTCTTAAATTCAAGTAACATCTGCATAAGTCTCAAAAAGCATTTAGACAACACTGAGTTCCAGGAAGCTATAAACGCTTTGTCCGTTACCTCAAAGGTAGGGAATTTATTAACTCTTAGACCTCTGGGTATTATCCCAAGGCTTATATAGCGGTCCAGAGTCCAAATGTCCCATTGGAGCCTTGTCTCTTTAACCAGCATTATCTCCATGTCCTTTTGGACGCAGATGACCACTTGATAACTACTGTGGATAGGGGTATTAGATGCTCCTATAGTAGAGCAAAGACTATTGCTAACTATGTTGCTCCCTCCCAACTACCTAATTTAACAGAGAGAAATTCTTCATGGTTATCTCACAAAGGCATGTTTAAGTGTGGCCATTCGCGCTGCAGACCTTGTGAGTTTGTATCCATTACGGACATTCTCCATTAAGAGCCGCCTAATTTGCAAGTCTGACTACGTAATTTATCGAATTACTTGTCATTCTTGGTCCCTGCAGTACGTAGGTCTTACCAGTCCACCAGGGATGTGAATACACGGATACGTGAACACCTATCCACTATAACCCTAGGAAAGGCCAAGACTCCACTCATGCAACACTTTGCAAACCTACATAACAAAAAGGTTGACACTGAGTTGGTGTTCAATTTGAAAGAATAAGCACTCCTAAACGGGGAGGTGATAGAGTAAAAATACTAGGAAGGCAGGAGATGTACTGGATGTTTAGACTGAGAACCCGTGCTCCTCATGGTCTGAATTCCGAATATGACCTCATCAACTATTGGCATTAGTTTATGCCCACTATAAGGTGCAATAGATGTATTTGAGAGACCGATAACTCTTAATAGTTGACGGGTCATATTTGGTCTCAAATTATTCTCTATGCATATAGTTTTGTTGTTGAAACAATTTATTGGAATATGCAAATAATTATGTAAATAAACCAAGATACTCATATAAATTTATAACATGTTTACCATCAGAATGTAATTTGACTTTTTAGTAACATACGTTTGCATATAGTGGAGGATACCAAAACAATTTGGATATTCTATGCATTACCCTAGCAAATTCATTTTAGGGTACTTATCTATTGTAAGTTTAATTGTACCCACATGTACAGTGGGGCAAAAAAGTATTTAGTCAGCCACCAATTGTGCAAGTTCTCCCACTTAAGAAGATGAGAGAGGCCTGTAATTTTCATCATAGGTATACCTCAATTATGAGAGACAAAATGTGGAAACAAATCCAGACAATCACATTGTCTGATTTAGAAAGAATTTATATGCAAATTATGGTGGAAAATAAGTATTTGGTCAATATCAAAAGTTCATCTCAATACTTTGTTATATATCCTTTGTTGGCAATGACAGAGGTCAAATGTTTTCTGTAAGTCTTCACAAGGTTGTCCCACACTGTTGCTGGTATGTTGGCCCATTCCTGCATGCAGATCTCCTCTAGAGAAGTGATGTTTTGGGGTTGTCGCTGGGCAACACGGACTTTCAACTCCCTCCAAAGGTTTTCTATGGGGTTGAGATCTGGAGACTGGCTTGGCCACTCCAGGACCTTGAAATGCTTCTTACGAAGCCACTCCGTTGCCCGGGCGGTGTGTTTGGGATAATTGTCATGCTGAAAGACCCAGCCACGTTTCATCTTCAATGACCTTGCTGATGGAAGGAGGTTTGCACTCAAAATCTCACGATACATGGCCCCATTCATTCTTTCATGTACACGGATCAGTCGTCCTGTTCCCTTTGCAGAGAAACAGCCCCAAAGCATGATGTTGCTACCCCCATGCTTCACAGTAGGTATGGTGTTCTTTGGTTGCAACTCAGCATTCTCTCTCCTCCAAACACGACGAGTTGTGTTTCTACCAAATAATTCTACTTTGGTTTCATCTGACCATATGATATTCTCCCAATCCACTTCTGGATCATCCAAATGCTCTCTAGCATACTTCAGATGGGCCCGGATATGTACTGGCTTAAAGGGACAGTCTAGGCCAAAATAAGCTTTCATGATTCAGATAGAGCATGTAATTTTAAACAATTTTCCAATTTACTTTTATCACCAATTTTCCTTTGTTCTCTTGGTATTCTTAGTTGAAAGCTTAACCTAGGAAGTTCATATGCTAATTTCTTAGACCTTGAAGCCCACCTCTTTCAGATTGCATTTTTTTTAAAAAAAAAAGGCTTTATTG
Organism: Bombina bombina; assembly: GCF_027579735.1. Lineage (NCBI taxonomy): Eukaryota > Metazoa > Chordata > Amphibia > Anura > Bombinatoridae > Bombina > Bombina bombina. Next base: position 751,129,552 of record NC_069499.1, read on the forward strand.
AAGTGAACAAATACAATAATGACAAAGCTGTAACAATGTACAATAAGTGAATGTAAAACTTATACATAACAGCAAAAATTGTACCTAAAGAAAAAAAAAGATCAAAAAATAACAAGCTCAGCAATATATAATCACTTCATCTGTAATTCAACCCAACCAGAAGGCATGCTGCCTGGAAGGGAAATTGCAAATATGAACATTTTTACACTTAATTACATCGCCCAACATACTGGGCTCAGTTCAACACAGCATAGTACCTGAAGTAAAAAGAGGGGGGGGGGAGACAGGGGAGGGGGAAGAAGGGAATAGGGGGGGGAGAAAAAAAAAACCTGTATTTCTCTCCCCTTCCCAAGACAGCCCGTATATCATAAGGCGAGGCCAGAAAAGTTAAATAGTGCCACGCCACAATGCTACCACCATCTCATACGTTGTAAGGTTATGATTTTTCAAATAATGATATCTCTCCAGTAACAGAATCTCCTCTACTTGGGCATGCCAATCATCCAGTGTGGGGGGATCCTGAGATTTCCCTCTCTTTGGGATTAATTTTTTCGCGCTGGTGAGCATAATTAGTAACAGGGCCAAGTGTGCAGAGCTTTGCGTTTTGGGTAAAGTTAGAAATAGTAAAATCTCAGGTGTATTCGGGATGGTAATTTTTAAGACATCCCCCATCTTTTTCAAAACTCCCCTCCAATAGGACGACAAAAGCGGGCAGTGCCACCAAATGTGTAAGATTGATCCGCTTTCCCCGCAACCCCTCCAACACAGCTGGCCCAAAGACGGGAACATTTTATGCAGTTTTACGGGGTTAAGTACCATCTACTCAAATATTTAATGTGCATTTCTTGGATTGTAGATGAAACCGAGGATTTCTTAAGTAGTCTAAAAGCCCTGCACCAAGATTCCAAATCTAGGTCTAGTCCCAACTCTTCAGTCCAGAGTATTGTGTATGTCGGTAATGAGTCAGTGCCCTGTAGTATAATCATTTTGTATAATAGGGAGATCATGTGTCTAGGGGCAGTGTCTAATGTGCATAGTTTCTCATAGGTCGTAAGCGTTCTACCCAGGTCCTGTCTATGTTTATGTCTTGTAATATAGTGCAGAAGTTGGTGATATTGTAGCCAAGAGGAAAAAATCATGGGCTGAGAATTTTCTATTACAGACTGGGGAACCACCTTCCCATTTTCCACCACCCCGAAAACAGAACCCTCTTTAATTTTGTATGGAGCTAGTTTATATATACTTCCAATATAGTAAGGAACCTCAGGGTTTTCAAGAATGGGTGTCAAAGGGGAGTGCCTTGAAGAGATATGTGTGGTGGTAGCTATAGTCGCGTCCCATATGTTAAGTGTTTCTTCTATCAGATGGTACCTAGAGACAGAGACAGGGCATTTCGAGGGCGGGAGCCAGGCTAGAGAACCCATATTATTGATTTTGAAGATTTGTCTATCCAGATCAATCCAAGCTTTGGTGGATGAGTTCTGCGCCCATTCTGCTATTCTTTGTAATCCAATTGCCCGCTTATATGAGTAGATATCTGGGAGTCCCAAACCTCCCCTATCTCTTGGTATATACATGGAGCGCCTGGATATCCTGGGTTTGGAATTAGCCCATACAAATTGTTCGATTAGGTGCTGCAGCTGGGTTATATAGCTCTTGGGGAGAGCGATGGGTATAGTTTGAAGAAGATACAATATTCTCGGTAGAACATTCATTTTGATGACGCCCACTCTACCCAACCAGGATATTGGCTTGTTCTTCCAGGAGGAAAGATCGGCCATAATGTCACTCTTAACAGAAATATAGTTATATTTAAAAAGATCTGAGGGGTTAGGAGTTAGATTGACGCCCAAGTATCTAAGCCTCTTATTTGCTAGGGGAATCTTAAAGTTTTGCTGTAAGTTTTGTACTATCTTCGGATCAGTATTAACGTTTAAAAGTTCTGACTTGTTTAGATTAAGAGAAAAGTTCGAGACCTCTCCGTATTCCTTTAGCTCTTTCAAGAGCTCAGGGATCGATTCAGATGCGTTAGTCAGCGTATATAAGACATCATCGGCATATAAAGCCTGTTTGTGCTCCCTATCTCCGACAACTATACCTCTGATTTTCTGATTATGCCTCACTTTATGAGCTAAAACCTCTATGGACAAAGCGAATAACAGAGGGGACAATGGGCAGCCCTGCCTGGTCCTGTTAATTAAAGTCCCATTAATTTTAATTTTGGCGTTTGGGTTGGAATAGAGAGCTAGTACCGAGTTCACATATGCCTCTCCAAACCCTAGTTTTTCTAGCACACGACGCAGAAAAGGCCAGCTCACCCTGTCGGATGCCTTCTCCACGTCGGTGGAGAAGAGCACCAGGGGGCATCCAGAAACCCTCGCATAATTTATCAGCTGGGTGACTCTAATAGTATTGTCCCTCGCCTCGCGGCCCGGGACAAAGCCGACTTGGTCATTACAGATTAGATTGGGTAAATGTTTATTAAGCCTATTTGCAAGAATCTTCGCCAGTATTTTCATATCGGAATTGATTAGCGATATGGGTCTAAAGTGACCAGGGGAGTCCCCCAACTTCCCCGGTTTGGGTAAAACCGTTATATGCGCTTCCAGAAGAACCCTCGATAAGTGAGGATCATCACGGAGGCCATTGAATAGGCCCAAAAGAGGGTCCGCCAAGACCTCCTTGAACTTCTTATAATATGTCGCCGAGAAGCCATCAGGGCCAGGGCTCTTGCCGCTTGGGCAACTCTTAATGGCCTCATAAAGCTCCTCCACAGAGATCGGAGCGTCCATGGCTTGAGAGTCTTCCCTAGATAGGGAGGGGAGGTCCAAGTCCTCCAGGTAGGAGTTTATCATAGTTACCCGTTGTGCTGTATCTGTCTCTTGGGAAGATGCTAATGTATGCTCGTATATATTGTACAAAGAATGATAATACTTATAAAACTCCTTGGCTATTTGGGTGCTGCTACGGAGAACGTGGCCATCTCCGGATTTAATCAAATGTATATAAGAGCGGAGCTGTCTCTTTTTAAGAGTTCTCGCTAAGATTTTGCCTGGCTTATTACCACCCTCGTAGTAATGCTGTTTTAAAATAAGGGCTATCCTTTGGTGAGATTCCGTAAGGTGTTGTTGAAATTCTGCTCTAGCTTTCCTTAGTTGGGCTGTAGTGTCTGTGCAGGAGGGGAATTCCTTATGTTTAGCTTCTAAGGAACCTAATGTAGATTGGAGGTCTAGATATTTAGTCCTATATTGCTTATTAAGGAATGCCTTATGTTTGATTAGGGCCCCTCTAATCACAGCCTTATGGGCTTCCCAGATGATGGCTTTGGAGGAAGCTGGGTATGTATTAGTCTCAAAATACTCTCGGACTGATTTCTGTATATCAGAAAGAATCAGGGGGTCATCTAAGATAGTTTCGTCCAGTCTCCATATATTCCCGGTATTGGGGATATCTGGCCAAAATATCGAGCAGGATATCGGAGCATGATCCGACCAGGAAATATGGCCAATCACGCTGTGGTGGGTCATGGATAAGCCACATGAGTCTGTGTATATGTGATCGATCCGGGAGTAGCTGTTATGTGGGATAGAATAGAACGAATAGTCCCTAGTGGTGGGGTGTAAGGTACGCCAGACATCGTGTAACTATAATTTTGTTAGAGTGGTGTTAACCTGAGAGATAGTAGATGAAGGTGTACAAGCTACCCCTCTTGAAGTGTCTACTACCGGGTCTGCCACTACGTTAAAGTCGCCCGCTAAGTATGTGATTCCCCTGGAATGTTCTAGTAATTGGTCACGTACATGATTAAAAAAGGACACCTGGCCTTGACTCAGGGAATAGACTGAAGCCAGTGTGAGGTAGTGCCCATATAATGTGCCAACTAAGATGATATAACGCCCCTCCGTGTCTTTCTCAATATGTTGTAAGATGAATGGTACTGATTTGTGAAAAACAATAAGCTTGGGGGAACTGTATGTTATGCCATCTAGGTTCCTTTCCTCTCCTATAGTGAGTTTCCTGTAGGAGGATTATATGACTTTGTATTTTATTTAGTTCTTTAAATGCGATAGAGCATTTGCCCGGGTCATTCAAGCCTTTAGCATTAATTGTGGTGAGATTTATAGAATGGTCTCCAAACCTACTTGGTTTGGACTGCATTGCGGAGGGAGAGAAAAAAAAAAAAAAAAAAAAAGGAAGGAAGGGGAGGGGAGGGGAGGGGCAGGGGCAGGGGTTGGAGAGAGGTTACTGAGAATGAAATATAGAGGGGAAAGCAAGGAGAAAGAAGGTACTATACAAGGTGCGGATGTCTAGAGAATTATCAGAAGTGTTGCCTAGGGTCACAGAAGATCCCGAGGGCACTTAGTTAATATCAATAACAAAGAAGAATAAGAACACTGAAATAGGGGAAAAGCCCCTGAACTGACCTAAGTTATATAAAGAAAATAATTACATTCATATAGCACATTAATATCGTGGTGCAATCTGAATTTGTAACATAAAACAAATATAACTGGGTAACAGTGTCATGGTCGTGCACTAAGTAGTATGGAGTCTGTGTGAGCACCCTGGTCTCCTGAGGTATTTAAATATTTGTGAAGGTCCTAGAAGGACCAAAGGGCTGTCCACATCTCCCATCAGCACAATACTTACAATGAGGGTTTATAAAACATTATTTATGGAGAGAATGCACATAACACTGTACCCAACGGAACAGAAATATATAATTAGATGAACTCCCAAGGGGCCCCAAACCACCCAACACCTCAAGCATTACTAACCCGTTACTATTAACCGCTTATAACTGTGATTTAAAGTGACTATATAACTACATCTCTGGGAAGGATAAAGTTATAGGGCTAACTACCCTATCATCTGCCAGATTACATTCAATATTATAAACATTCTAAAGGGAACGATTATTAAGTTCCAATGATACTTTCTTACACTATAATCCATTAACCTAGGGGTCTGTGAAGCACCAGCAGGAGCCCAATTAGGAACCCAATTAGTATCTATTGACATCACTTTAGGCCCAACCATAATAACTCCATGCATTGTGATATCTTGCAAATTGTAAGTAATCGGTCTGAGCCGAGGCCCAAATCTTTTTTTAGGGGTGAAAGATTAAACATGGTATGTAGGGTCCCAGGCCCTGGCCAATCCTCCCCCTGGCCCTCTATTCTATGTGGAGTTATATAGGACAGTATTTGTGAAGGACTTGCCCACATTTCAGTACCTAATAAAAACATAGACAAAGATATCTAGGGGGTAAGCTGATAAGTGACTTAGGGGTACATATTGCATATTAAAACACATTTCCGTTACAAAAGACCTTTTATATCTAATGAATTAAGTGACATTAAGGCTTACAAATCTACCAGGTCACGTGATTGGCTCTTTAGGCCTGCTGCGGTCAGAGCAGCCTGTTATTGTCCCTCTTATATGCTTGGCAATACTATATTAGAAGCTCTGATAGGGCGTAATACATGAATAAAGCATTCACAGCAGGCATGAAACTACATTTGTTACTTCTTTAGTCAAGACCTGCAATGAAAATGTGCACAATACATTCATGCTATACAATCATAACATCTAAGTGTCCACCTATTACAAATCAGCATTATAGTACGTGGTCGTCATGGCCACATTAAACTTTACCCAATTTGCTCCTCATCAGCACGATTTCTGGAAGGGCGTGTGGAAAGTGGTTCTCCTCCTGTGGAAGGGCCGCTGGAAGCAGGAACCTGTATAGATAAGTTCTCAAAAAAGGCCCGGTGATCCATACCCGGTCTGAATATGGCTGTCTTATTATTGTTAGATGCTATGATGGAGACTGGAAAGCCCCATCTGTAGAGGACTTTATTTCTTCTCAGAACAGACTTGATGTGGCTCAAGTCTCTGCGTTTTTGCAAAGTCATAGGTGATAAGTCTGTAAAGACCTGGATTTCTTCTCCCGCGTGGGTGATAGGGTGCTTTCATCGTGCCCCCTGAAGGACTTCTTCTTTATCCTTAAAGCTGAGAAATCTGACGATAATGTCCCTTGGAGGAGCTTTATTTGGAGGTCTAGGCCTAAGGGCCCTATGGGCTCTTTCGATTGGGATCTCTGGTGACGAAGGAGAGTCCTTAATAATTCGAAACAGAGCCTGAAGGTAGCCTTCAATATTCTGTGGAGCAACGGTCTCAGAGATTCCACGGAAGCGCAAGTTATTCCTGCGACCTCTGTTGTCAATATCTTCCAGTTTGTCGTTGAGGTATTGCAAGTTATCTGTATGGTTGAGAATATCAGTTGATTGCTGTTGCAGGGAGGCTGCATTGTCCTTAGTGGATTTTTCTATAGCTAGGACTCTTGTCTCTAATGCAGAGAAATCCTTCCTCAAGTTGCCAAATAAGCTCTTCATCTCTGTCAACACTCCCTGTATGTCAGACTTAGAGGAGAGGTGTGAGATGTCCTCCTTAGTTAGAAACTGGGAGAGGTGTGTATCCGTATGCTGTATAGATAAAGCTTGAAGTTCCTGAGAACTCGCCATCACAGCGGCAGGAGTAGTTTTGTTAGAATCTACAGGCCTGAGATAGTGACTCATGGGTTTAGAGGTGCTGATCTTGTCTGCCCTACTCACTCTTTTATTAGGCATGCCCTGTTATGGTTAACACAGTTAGAAGCTCAAAAGTCGGGTGGCATGTATACACACGTCTAGTCTCCAGGCAGATGAGGGGGCCAGGAAATATATAGTAGATCTCTGCCCCCAGTTAGTAATGTGTGAGGTATCTTCAGCAGGGCCTATAAGAGAGTTGTTAACTAGGCCTGATCCTGTGGGCTAAAGTGAAAGATCCCTTCAATTCTGCCCTAAGCGTAGTACTCCACTTATAGCTCCCAGGTGAATTACTGATATGTTGCGTGAGGCGTATGTTCCAGGCCCCTATTGTGTATCTGTGTCCCCTAATATGTATTAAGATAAATAGGGGTGGTTTAGCTGGCACAAAGGGACTCTGCTTATTTTTGACAAAGGCATCCACTTTTCCCAGTGTTCATTATTATGCCTACTATCCGTTTTATGTTTATTTTACATATTGTTTTATTTTTTTAAAAGTTCGTCATGTGGGGGTGATGGAGCGGTGTTGCTTGCTTACCCAACCGCAAACCCCTCCTGGATGAAGACACACTGCGGCTGCAACGATCTAGAGCCGTTGCTCAGAAGCGGTATCAGTTGGGCCCGGTCTCCTCCTCTCTGTAAGTGGTTCCAGCGGAGCAGTCTGTTATGCGCCAAGCGCCTCCGGCAGTTGCGTGATGAGGCCTGATCACACGGTGCAAAACTTTGTTGGGTCTGTACTTCCCAGCCCCTGACGTTCTGAGCTGAGGTGCTACTTAGGGGGCAATTAGTCAGCAGGGCCTGTCACCTGATAGAATTCGATAGGTCAGAGACGATCCCCACCTCTCCTCTAAAGTAAGGATCAGTTAGAGGTCCCAAGTGTGCTGCCGTCCATGCAGTGTAGCGTAACTGTTGTCTTTCTTGAGAAGCTGCTAACGGTCTCCCAGTATAAGATCTCCTGCACAATCTGGATTATATATTAGCCCCAAATAGGTACCAGGGTAAGATTGTTTTAATAAATTGCATAAGTGCTATTTTTGAGCTTTAATGTCAGTGTAAGGAGCAGGAGCCCTTCTAGTGTGCGACCATCTTCCTGCGTGGTCAGACTCCGCCCCCCTCAGATTGCATTTTAACAGTTTTTCACCACTAGAGGGTGTTAGTTCACGTATTTCATATAGATAACACTGTGCTCGTGCACGAGAAGTTTTCTGTGAGCAGGCACTGATTGGCTAGACTGCAAGCCTGTCAAAAGAACTGAAAAAAGGGGCAGTTTGCAGAGGCTTAGATACAAGATAATCACAGAGGTTAAAAGTATAGTATTATAACTGTGTTGGTTATGCAAAACTGGGAAATGGGTAATAAAGGGATTATTTATCTTTTAAAACAATACAAATTCTGGTGTAGACTGTCCCTTTAAGCAGGGGGACACGTCTGGCACTGCAAGATCTGAGTCCCTGGTGGCGTAGTGTGTTACTGATGGTAGCCTTTATTACATTGGTCCCAGCTCTCTGCAGGTCATTCACTAGGTCCCCCCGTGTGGTTCTGGGATGTTAGCTCACCGATCTTGTGATCATTTTGACCCCACGGGGTGAGATCTTGTGTGGTGCCCCAGATCGAGGGAGATTATCAGTGGTCTTCTATGTCTTCCATTTTCTAATTATTGCTCCCACAGTTGATTTCTTCCCACCAAGCTTATTGCCTATTGCAGTTTCAGTCTTCCCAGCCTGGTGCAGGTCTACAATTTTGTTTCTGGTGTCCTTCGACAGCTCTTTGGTCTTCACCATAGTGGAGTTTGGAGTGTGACTGTTTGAGGTTGTGGACAGGTGTCTTTAATACTTATAACAAGTTCAAACAGGTGCCATTATTACAGGTAATGAGTGGAGGACAGAGGAGCCTCTTAAAGAAGAAGATACAGGTCTGTGAGAAATAAAATCAGAAGAATGGAAAACAGCACACCTCTATCTTCTTTTGTGGGGCACGGAGTAACAGACTTGCCAGGTCTCTGTAGAATCCACAAACTTCAAAAAACTCCAGCCACCAACTTCATTAAAAGACCTTTATTATCTTATCCTGGGTCCAAGCATACAACGTTTCAAGCCAACATGGCTCTTAATCATGTACATCTTAATTATACAGGTTCCTGCTTTTTATACCCTCACCTGTTAATTATTCATCAACTGTTCATTAACCCTTTACATGAAAAACACAACTATTGCAATTGCAACAGTGACATCTAGTGGTTATAATATATAGTACACAATTCTTTATTTATGATGTCTTTTTGTTTTTCAATAGAATGGGTGAACAGTATCTGTATATCATTTAAAATATAAAACATAAAAACCTATATACAATATTAAAAGAGGAGCATAAAATCCAAACATCTACAATGTCAACACAGTCTACAGAGTACATTTACATCAATCAGAAATTTATTTCTTTACTTCTTTACAGAATGTATTTTTATTGAGAAAATCCTATTTTAAAGAAAGAACTTTTTTACTTCTTTATTTCACTTAATTCTTTATTCTCACAATATAAAACAACCTGCTATCCACAAGCTCTTTTATGTGCCCATAATCAACATATATATAAGCCAGGCATATCATCCTAATCTATCCATGTATGATTTTTCTTAGAATTCCTAGTAAAACAAACTCCAATCAAAGTCTTTATTAAGACCCTTGGGGATAAGGCAATCTAGTTTATAAATCCAGAACATCTCCCTAATTTTTAGGAGATGCTCTCTATCGCCCCCCCCTCCTAGGTTTCATCACCTGGTCTATAACTAAGAATCTAAGCTGACTAATATTATGACCTGCAGAGTGGAAGTGAGAGGATACCGGTGCCTCCTTATTTTTGCACCTTATGTTAGATTTATGTTCTGTTATCCTCTCCCTTACCTCTCTGCAGGTCTCGCCAATGTAAATAAGTCCACATGGACATTTAATCATGTAAATAGCATAAGTTGCTCTGCATGTAAAATGTTTATTTATTGTGAACTTCCTTCCACTAGTTGGATGATAAAAGTATTTGCCTTTTATCATGGAGCTACAATGGCTACAATTCAAACATGGATAGCAGCCATTATTGCTACTACCTATTGTTGATTGAATATTTCTCTTCCCAGGGCCTATATCAGTATGTACAACCCAATCCCTGATCCTTCTATTCCTCTTATATGCAATCATCGGTTCCTTTTTAAATTCTTCAACCTGTGGATTACATTCCCTTATTATGTGCCAGTGCTTCTTTAGAACACCAGCAATCTTTCCACTCAACCTGTTATGTTGTGTTACAAATATCATATTGTTCTCACATTTTTTGCCTGTTTGTTTTTGGCCTTGTCCAGAGCCCTCCTCAACATTCGCCAACTGTTCTGCTATTAATTCTCTTGGATAATTCCTAGTAATAAACTTATTGGCCATTTCTCCCAATCTCTGTTTGCATTTATTGCCATCTGAGACAATCCTCTTTACTCTAGTAAACTGGCTCTTGGGTATTGCCCTGAAAACACACTCTCTGGATGGCAACTGCCATATTGTAACAAATTATTCTTATCAGTCTTTTTCGTGTACAGGTCAGTCTCCAAGAAACCTTTATCCTTATAGACATAGGTATCCAAGTACTCTACTCCTACCTCTGCAGGTCATAATATTAGTCAGCTTAGATTCTTAGTTATAGACCAGGTGATGAAACCTAGGAGGGGGGGCGATAGAGAGCATCTCCTAAAAATTAGGGAGATGTTCTGGATTTATAAACTAGATTGCCTTATCCCCAAGGGTCTTAATAAAGACTTTGATTGGAGTTTGTTTTACTAGGAATTCTAAGAAAAATCATACATGGATAGATTAGGATGATATGCCTGGCTTATATATATATGTTGATTATGGGCACATAAAAGAGCTTGTGGATAGCAGGTTGTTTTATATTGTGAGAATAAAGAATTAAGTGAAATAAAGAAGTAAAAAAGTTCTTTCTTTAAAATAGGATTTTCTCAATAAAAATACATTCTGTAAAGAAGTAAAGAAATAAATTCTGATTGATGTAAATGTACTCTGTAGACTGTGTTGACATTGTAGATGTTTGGATTTTATGCTCCTCTTTTAATATTGTATATAGGTTTTTTTGGGGTTTTTTTTAAAGTTTTTATTGAGGTTAAAATGATACAAGAACAGGCATTATTTGCCTCTGAAAATCAAATACACATTCTCAAGCAAAATACAGTGAACAATGGCATGTCTATCCTGTATACACACCTATGTATATAGGTTTTTATGTTTTATATTATAAATGATATACAGATACTGTTCACCCATTCTATTGAAAAACAAAAAGACATCATAAATAAAGAATTGTGTACTATATATTATAACAACTAGATGTCACTGTTGCAATTGCAATAGTTGTGTTTTTCATGTAAAGGAAGGGTTAATGAACAGTTGATGAATAATTAACAGGTGAGGGTATAAAAAGCAGGAACCTGTATAATTAAGATGTACATGATTAAGAGCCATGTTGGCTTGAAACGTTGTATGCTTGGACCCAGGATAAGATAATAAAGGCCTTTTAATGAAGTTGGTGGCTGGAGTTTTTTGAAGTTTGTGGATTCTACAGGTCTGTGAGAGCCAGAAATCTTGCTTGTTTGTAGGTGACCAAATACTTAATTTCCACCATAATATGCAAATAAATTCTTTCCAAATCAGACAATGTGATTGTCTGGATTTGTTTCCACATTTTGTCTCTCATAGTTGAGGTATACATATGATGAAAATTACAGGTCTCTCTCATCTTCTTAAGTGGGAGAACCTGCACAATTGGTGGCTGACTAAATACTTTTTTGCCCCACTGTATAATGTTAAATAATGGTGCTTACTTTTAAGGCTCACTAATGTACTTCATTATGATAGGAATATGTAAGATTTCCAACCACCTGTAGGTTGTATAGCCCTTTAGGTGAGTGAAGGTGTGTGTTTTCTTAATTGTTTTTAGCCAATGAGAAAAAGATTGTGTGCATAAATTGTATCTGTACATCAGGTGTGTTAGGTTATGACTACGGCTCCGGCCGAAACGATTAAGCCATCCTGATGCACAGAACCTTCTCATATTGAATTGTCCTCCATTTGGATGTATACTCTCTTTTAATGGATACAAAATAAAAGCTATTTTTAGGACGAAACTTCAACTTCTTCTTACCTATGTCTGACTCAGACCCTAATAGTGACCCTGCTAGGTGCTCAGATACATCACTAGATACAGTGTCAACTGATAGTGATGTATCTGTGGCTGCTACCTCCCTGTCAGAAGGAGAAGTGTTGCTCCAGCTGGTATTGCTGCCGAGGAGTGGGTACTGCCTCATCACCAGAGGCCAGATATCCACCCTCCCCTGCAAATCCTGGCATCAATGTGGATGTCGCAGGATTTAGCCCCCATAAGTTTATGGAGGCGTTTCTGGGTGATGATGTATTGGGGAACATTGTTGCTCAAACTAATTTATATGCCCATCAGTTCCATGCTGCAAAGCCTGATTAATATTTGGCAAAGCAGCAATGGGCCCCCATTGATGTGCCAGAATTTTAAGAATTCTGGGCATTGACTATGCTGATGGGCATCATAAAGAAACCCTCCATCCACAACTACTGGAGTAGCTCCATCTGCTATACCCCCATTTTTCCCCAGTGTATGTCGAGGAAGAGGTATGAAATGATTTTACATTTCATGCACTTCAGCGACAACAGTTTGGACCCGCCTGGGGAGCATCCCCAATTTGACAGGCTTTATGAAATCTGCCCCCTGATTACCTACTTTGCTGCCAGGTTTGCAGAGGCTTATACACCTGGAAGGAATATATGTGGATGAATCCCTGATGAAGTATAAGGGAAGGCTGGGATTCACGCAGTATATTCCTTTCAAGCGATACAGGTATGGTGTAAAGGTGTATAAGCTCTATGAGCGAGACTGGGTATACTCAGGACTTCCGGGTGTACGAGGGAAAGGATATCCACATTGACCCTCCAGGTTGCCCAGAACATATGGGAACCAGTAGCAAGATTGTCTGGGACCTTATATAACCCCTGATGAACAAAGGGTACCACTTGTATCTAGATAATTTTTATACAATTGTCCCTTTGTTCAAGCTACTATATTGTTTTGATACAGTAGCTTGCGGTACAATTAGAAAGAACTGAGCAGGTTTCTCAGGACAACTTGCATGCACCCAGCTACGAACGGTGAAGACCTCAGCTCTGCGACAAGAGGAGCTGTTGACTTTTAAGCACAGAGACAAGAAGGATGTGTACCTTCTTACCACCATCCACACTGAGAGGACTGTGGAGGTCTCTGTATGTGGCAGAGCTGAGAGCACAAGGAAGCAAGTGTGCATCAAGGGTGGGCATATGGGTGGGATTGATCTGGCAGATAAGCTGCTGCAGCCCTACCCAATTATGTGGAAGACAAGGGCTTGGTACAAAAAGGTTGCAATTTATTTAATGCAGATTGCAACCAACAATGAAACTGACTTTTTACAGTTTCAGCTCCAGAACATTTCAGGGATTTTGCACCAAGATGCACCTGCTCCCCGGGCAGTGATGGAAGAAAGCACAGTTGGGGCTACCTGTTTTATTTTTAACCCCCCCCCCCCTACTGCGGCAAAGCAGAATCCTCAAAACAAAAAAAGCAGAGTCTGTACTAAGAGGGGGCAGAGAAAGGACACCACCTTTTATTGCCCTGGACAGTCTGGACTCTGCATAGGGGGACTGCTTCAAGCAGTATCACAGACTGGACTGGTCCAACTTTAATTTTTTTTTTGCAATTGTCGTTTTTTTTTTTTGCTTGTTTGTTTACTTTTACTGTGCCAGATTTTTTACATTTCACTGCTCTATTTTGTATAAGTTCTAAAATTGCTGTATTTTACCAAAACACCTGTCAAACCTATGCATGGGGGCATGGGTGTACTCAGGGGGCCTGGCAGAAAACAAAAGTGTTTTCTTACAATAACAACAGGCTTTCCTAAATAATAGTCCAAAAGCAATGTGTGTGTAAAAATAAAAAAATTACCACCACACACTTTCTCCAATTTTTATGGCTAAAACAGTTGCATAAAAACACGCCATATACAATACCTTGGGGTGTCAACTTTTCAAATATATGCACGTTCATGGCAAGCAAATAAATTGGAGTATGTAAAAAGGCCCCCAAAAAGAAGATAGGCAAAGAAGATATATGTTAAATTTGAAAAAAAACATCATTTATGTAAGAACTTACCTGATAAATTAATTTCTTTCATATTGAGAGTCCATGAGCTAGTGACGTATGGGATATACAATCCTACCAGGAGGGGCAAAGTTTCCCAAACCTCAAAATGCCTATAAATACACCCCTCACCACACCCACAATTCAGTTTAACGAATAGCCAAGAAGTGGGGTGATAAAGAAAGGAGTAAAAAGCATCAAAGGAATTTGGAAATAATTGTGCAAAAAAAAATCATAACCACCATAAAAAGGGGGTGGGCCTCATGGACTCTTGCCAATATGAAAGAAATTAATTTATCAGGTAAGTTCTTACATAAATTATGTTGTTTTCTTTCATGTAATTGGCAAGAGTCCATGAGCTAGTGACATATGAGATAGCAATACCCAAGATGTGGAACTCCACGCAAGAGTCACTATAAAGGGAGGATAAAAATAAAAACAGCCATTTCGCTGAAAAAATTAATCCACAACCCAAATATAAGTTTATAAATCATAAGCAGAAGAATCAAACTAAAACAGCTGCCTGAAGAACTTTCCTACCAAAAACTGCTTCCGAAGAAGCAAATACATAAAAATGGTAGAATTTAATGAATGTATGCAAAGAAGACCAAGTTGCTGCTTTGCAAATCTGATCAACTGAAGCTTCATTCTTAAAAGCCCAAGAAGTGGAAACTGATCTAGTAGAATGAACTGTAATTCTGAGGCGGGGCTTTACCCGACTCCAAATAAGCTTGATGAGTCAAAAGCTTTAACCATGATACCAAAGAAATGGCAGAAGCCTTCTGACCTTTCCTGGAACCAGAAAAGATAACAGACTAGAAGTCTTCCGGAAATCTTTAGTAGCTTCAACATAATATTTCAGAGCTCTCACCACATCCAAAGAATGTAAAGATCTCTCCAAAGAATTCTTAAGATTAGGACACAAAGAAGGGATAACAATTTCTCTATTAATGTTGTTAGAATTCACAACCTTAGGTAAGAATTTAAATAAAGTCCACAAAACTGCCTTATCCTGATAAAAATCAAAAAGGAGAATCACAAGAAAGAGCAGATAATTCAGAAACTCTTCTAGCAGAAGATATGGCCAAACGGAACAACACTTTCCAAGAAAGTAGTTTAATGTCCAAAGAATGCATAGGCTCAAATGGAGGAGCCTGTAAAGCCTTCAAAACCAAATTAAGACTCCAAGGAGGAGAGATTGATTTAATGACAGGCTTGATACGAACCAAAGCCTGTACAAAACAATGAATAGGAGGAATTTTAGCGATTTTCCTGTGGAATAAAACAGAAAGAGCAGAGATTTGTCCTTTCAAGGAACTAGCAGACAGACAAACCTTTATCCAAACCATCCTGAAGAAACTGTAAAATTCTAGGAATTCTAAAAGATAATTTATGAGAAAAACACCATGAAATGCAAGTCTTCCAAACTCGATAATAAATATTTCTAGAAACAGATTTACTAGCCTGCAACATAGTATTAATCACTGATACAGAGAAACCTCTATGACTAAGTACTAAGCGTTCAATTTCTATACCTTCAAATTTAATGATTTGAGATCCTGATGGAAAAACGGACCTTGAGATAGGTCTGGCCTTAATGGAAGTGGCCAAGGTTGGCAACTGGAAATCCGAACAAGATCCGCATACCAAAACCTGTGAGACCATGCTGGAGCCACCAGCAGCACAAACGATTGCTCCATGATGATCTTTGAGATCACTCTTGGAAGAACTAGAGGCAGGAAAATATAAGCAGGTTGATAACACCACGGAAGTGTCAATGCATCCACTGCTTCTGCCTGAGGATCCATGGACAGGTACCTGGGAAGTTTTTTGTTTAGATGAGATGCCATCAGATCTATTTCTGGAAGCCCCCACATCTGAACAATTTGAGAAAACACATCTGGGGGAGTGACCATTCTCCCGGATGTAAAGTCTTAAGACTGAGATAATCCGCTTCCCAATTGTCTATACCTGGGATATGAACCGCAGAAATTAGACAGGAGCTGAATTCCGCCCAAACAAGTATCCGAGATACTTCTTTCATAGCTTGAGGACTGAGTTCCACCCTGATGATTGACATATGCCACAGTTGTGATATTGTCTGTCTGAAAACAAATGAACGGTTCTCTCTTCAACAGAGGCCAAAACTGAAGGGCTCTGAGAATTGCACAGAGTTCCAAAGTATTGATTGGTAATCTCACCTCTGGAGCTGTCGCTAGGCCAAAAGGAAGAGGAACAAATTGGTAATGCTTGTCTAGAAAAGAGAATCTCAGGAACTGATAGTGATCCGGATGAATCGGAATATGAAGGATATGCATCCTGTAAGTCTATTGTGGACATATAATGCCCTTGCTGAACAAAAGGCAGAATACTCCTTATAATCACCATCTTGAAAGTTGGTACTCATATATTGATTCAAAATCTTTAGATCCAAAACTGGTCTGAATGAATTTTCTTTCTTTGGGACAATGAATAGATTTGAATAAAACCCCAGACCCTGTTCCTGAAACGGAACTGGCACAATTACCCCTGAAAACTCCAGGTCTGAAACACACTTCAGGAAAGCCTGAGCCTTTACTGGGTTCGCTGGAATGCGTGAGAGAAAAAATCTTCTCACAGGCGGTCTTACTCTGAATCCTATTCTGTACCCCTGAGAGACAATACTCTGAATCCAATGATTTTGGACCAAATTGATCCAAACATCTTTGAAGCAGCTGCAACATCAGCCAAAGAAATTGCAGGCCTAAGAAGATGACTTGAATATAAATAATCCTTCCTTAGATAAGATTCAAGTTTCCTATCTAAAGGATCTTTAAAAGAAGTACTATCTTCCATAGGAATAGTAGTACGTTTAGCAAGAGTAGAGATAGTCCCATAAACTTTAGGGATCTTTTCCCAAAACTCCAATCTAACTGCTGGCAAAGGATACAATTTTAAACCTTGAAGAAGGAATAAAAGTACCAGGCCTATTCCATTCTTTAGAAATTATATCAGAAATAGCATCAGGAAATGGAAAAACCTCTGGAATAACCACAGGAGGTTTATAAACAGAATTTAAACGTTTACTAGTTTTAATATCAAGAGGACTAGTTTCCTCCATATCCAATGTAATCAACACTTCTTTTAATAAAGAACAAATATACTCCATTTTAAATAAGAGTATTTGTCAGTGTCAATATCTGAGGCAGGATCTTCTGAATCAGATAGATCCTCATCAGAGAAGGATAAATCAGTATGTTGCCGGTCATTTGAAATTTCATCAACTATGAGAAGTTTTAAAAAGACCTTTTACGTTTATTAGAAGGTGGAATAGCAGACAAAGCCTTCTGAATAGAAATCAGAAAAAAAAAATATTTTAAATTTACAGGTATATCTTGTGCATTAGATGTTGAGGGAACAGCAACAGGTAATGAACTACTACTGATGGATACATTTTCTGCATGTAAAAGTTTATCATGACAACTATTACAAACCACAGCTGGAGGTATAACCTCCACAAGTTTACAACAAATGCACTTAGCTTTGGTAGGACTGTTTTCAGGCCGCAGGGTTCCAACAGTGATTTCTGATACAGGATCAGTTTGAGACATCTTGCAAATGTAAGAGAAAAAAACAATATGAAAATATCCCAGCGCCTACTAGAACCTTATCAGCCTAGGGGGGTGATACCTAGTTATCACCTGGAGAAGTAGTAAATATGAAGGTAAATCCCAGGCGCCAATAAATGGCTAAGGTTTAAAGTGTTAAAAATGTTTAATACAGCTCGTCATGTAATGTTAAAAATGTAGTTGAAATACAAGGCTAAAAAGCATGGATCCACGCTATATAATAAAAGATATTAATAGTCGAAAATAACAGTATACAATAAAATATAAACAGTAGTGCTACACAGTGACTTGGGGTGATACTCCAAGTGAGCTGAAACTGGGGTGATTACATCAAGGTTGCAATATGGAAGGCCTATACAAACAGTGAAAAAATCTTTCAAAAGATAAAAAATTCAAAAAATCAAATATCAAAATGTCCAAAGTGAAAAAATGTGTCCTTAAAAAGTCAGTGCAAGAGGTAGTCAGTATGTGAGAAAATTTCCAAAATATTCAAAAATTTATACCTTGATCCAAAATAAATCCAATGTGATACTCCTCTTTGGTGTGCTTCCAAAAGAAAGGGATAGAAAAAATGTAGAATGTTAGTGTAGATGTGGCCAGCCTGGAGTGGCTGGGGTGGTGAAGGTAAGAGCACACTGAATGACACAGTGCAGACAATTCCAAAAATAAAATAAAAATATTAAAAAATCAGGGGGAAAAAATATATATAAAACCTGTGGAAAGAAAGATAAAAACAATGTGTAGAATAATCACAATATATTCCTCAAATGAAATAAGGCTTACCAGTGTTGTCTACGCGTTTCGGCCTTCTCTGGGCCTTTATCAAGACTTGATAAAGGCCCAGAGAAGGCCGAAACGCGTAGACAACACTGGTAAGCCTTATTTCATTTGAGGAATATATTGTGATTATTCTACACATTGTTTTTATCTTTCTTTCCACAGGTTTTATATATATATTTTTCCCCCTGATTTTTTAATATTTTTATTTTATTTTTGGAATTGTCTGCACTGTGTCATTCAGTGTGCTCTTACCTTCACCACCCCAGCCACTCCAGGCTGGCCACATCTACACTAACATTCTACATTTTTTCTATCCCTTTCTTTTGGAAGCACACCAAAGAGGAGTATCACATTGGATTTATTTTGGATCAAGGTATAAATTTTTGAAAATTTTGGAAATTTTCTCACATACTGACTACCTCTTGCACTGACTTTTTAAGGACACATTTTTTCACTTTGGACATTTTGATATTTGATTTTTTGAATTTTTTATCTTTTGAAAGATTTTTTCACTGTTTGTATAGGCCTTCCATATTGCAACCTTGATGTAATCACCCCAGTTTCAGCTCACTTGGAGTATCACCCCAAGTCACTGTGTAGCACTACTGTTTATATTTTATTGTATACTGTTATTTTCGACTATTAATATCTTTTATTATATAGCGTGGATCCATGCTTTTTAGCCTTGTATTTCAACTACATTTTTAACATTACATGACGAGCTGTATTAAACATTTTTAACACTTTAAACCTTAGCCATTTATTGGCGCCTGGGATTTACCTTCATAAGAGAAAAAAACAACATATAAAGCAAAATGATCAATTTCCTTATATGGCAGTTTCAGGAATGGGAAAAAATGCAAACAGCATAGTACTCTGACATAGAAAAAGGCAAGAGGCAAATAGGAATGGGGTCTTAAATAATGAAAATATTTGGCGCCAAGTATGACGCACAACAGAAAAATATTTTTTGGTGCCAAAAAACGCCTGGAAACGATACACTCGCGCCATAGATGACACAACCATGTGAAGGACTCGGCGTCAACTAAGACGCCGGAAATGACGAATTTACGTCAACGAACGTAACTTTGCGCCAAAAATGATGCAATAAACTTTGGCATTTTGCACCCTTGCGAGCCTAAATTCTGCCCGCGAATTTAAAAGACAGTCAATTTAAAAAAAAGACTATAACCCAGGTAAGAAATACATTTTCATAAAAAAAATAATTTCCCAGATATGAAACTGACAGTCTGCAAAAGGAAATATATGTATTGTACTTATATTTGCCATGATTCAGGTTTTCAGTATATTTAGAACTTTATATAAACACATAAAGTGCCAAACCATAGCCGAGTGTCTTAAGTAATGAAAACATAATTACCAAAAGACACCCATCCACATATAGCAGATAGCCAAACCAGTACTGAAACGGTTATCAGTAGAGGTAATGGAATATGAGAGTATATTGTCGATCTGAAAAGGGAGGTAGGAGATGAATCTCTACGACCGATAACAGAGAACCTATGAAATAGATCTCCCGTGAGGAAAACCATTGCATTCAAAAGGTGATACTCCCTTCACATCCCTCTGACATTCACTGTACTCTAAGAGGAATCGGGCTTCAAAATGCTGAGAAGCGCATATCAACGTAGAAATCTTAGCACAAACTACCATAGGAGGCAAAGTTTGTAAAACGGAATTGTGGGTGTGGTGAGGGGTGTATTCATAGGCATTTTGAGGTTTGGGAAACTTTGCCCCTCCTGGTAGGATTGTATATCCCATACATCACTAGCTCATGGACTCTAGCCAATTACATGAAATAAATCACAAACACATCAGAAGTTTGGCATTGCGGTATCACTGTACTCAGGAGATGTTGCTGAACACATATTGGGGTGTACTTTGGCAGGAACACATAACAGGAACTGAGAATCCATGCCTAAAGTACGTGTGTGAAAAAATAACAAAAAAATTACTACCCAAAAGTTTGACAAAGGGGCCCGATTTATCAAAGTCTGGCAGACATGATACGCTGTAGTTCTAGTGAACTGCTTGTGCAAAGCCGCCCACTGCAGATTCGCAGCCAATCGGCCCACCACTAGCAGAGGGTGTCAATCAACCCGATTGTATAGGATCGGGCAGATTGATGTCCAAAGCCTCAGATGCAATGGACCCGTTAAGGAGCAGCGATCTTAAGAACGCTGCTTCATAACTGCTGTTTTCGGCGAGCCTGAAGGCTCGCGGGGAAACAGGGGCCCTTGATAAATCGCCCCCAAAGACTGGTGGTTGAATTAGTGCATGGAAAGTGTTAAAATACCAGCATATCAAATAGCCTAGGGTGTATACTTTTCAAAAATATATTGTTTTATAGGGGTAAATTACATTGGCCGGCTTCATAAATATCCCAAATAGGACATGGGTGCATGATGACTAGATGTGAAAATTCCAAGTTGGAAAACTGGAATGTGCACCCTAAAAATAAGGCCTTTTAGACCCCAGAGACACCTATACATGGGTGGTATAACTGTACTCAGGAGATGTTGCTGAACACATATTGGGGTGTTCTTTGGCAGCAACACATAACAGGAACTGAGAATCCATGCCATAAGTAGGTGTGTGGAAAAAAAAAAAAAATGACAACGCAAAAGTTTGACAAAGACTGGTGCTTGAATAAGTGCATGGAAAGTGTTAAAATACCAGGATTTCAAATACCCTAGGGTGTCTACTTTTCAAAAATATATGGTTTGATGGGGGTAAATTACACTGGCCGACTTAAAAAAATGGCCCAAATAGGACATGGGTGCATGATGACCAAATGTGAAAATTCCAAGTAGGAAAACTGGAATGCGCCCCCCCCCCAAAAAAAAGGCTTTTTAGCCCCCAGAGAACCGACACCTATACATGGTTGGTATCAATGTACTCAGGAGATGTTGAACACATTTTGGGGTATTCTTTGGCACTAACCCTTAAAGTTCTCAGTACATGCATTCTTTAACATAGGTTGGTGGTAAAATGGTTGCATGAAAAGAGTTAAAATACCCCAAGTTTAATACCTTAGGTTGTCTTCTTTAAAAAAAATATATATACATGTGAAGAGTTATTCAGGGATTCCTGACAGATATCAGTGTTGCAATGTAACTATCACTAATTTTGGAGAAAGAAAAATGGTTTGGAAATAGTAAAGTGCTACTTGTACTTATTGCCCTATAACTTGCAAAAAAGCAAAGAACATGTAAACATTGGGTATTCCTAAACTTAGGGCAAAATTTAGAAACTAGCATTTTTTTTCGTGGCTGTAGATGTGTAAGAGATTTTGGGGATCAAAGTTAGAAAAAAAAATAGTTTTTATCATATTTTATATATTTTTTATAGTAACTTATAAGATAATGAAAATAATGTTATCTTTAGAAAGTCAATTTAATGGTGAGAAAAATGGTATATAATGTGTGGGTACAGTAAATGAGTAAGAGGAGAATTACAGCTAAACACAAACACCGC
This sequence comes from Bombina bombina, assembly GCF_027579735.1. Taxonomy (NCBI): domain Eukaryota; kingdom Metazoa; phylum Chordata; class Amphibia; order Anura; family Bombinatoridae; genus Bombina; species Bombina bombina. The sequence continues at coordinate 751,151,276 of NC_069499.1, forward strand.
AGAAATGTTAAAACAGCCCTGGTCCTTAAAGGGACAGTCAACACCAGAATTTTTTTTGTTCAAAAAGAAAGATAATCCCTTTATTACCCATTCCCCAGTTTTGCATAACCAACAAAGTTATAATAATACACGTTTTACCTCTGTAATTATCTTGTATCTAAGCTTCTGCTGACTGCCCGCTTATTTCAGTTCATTTGACAGACATGCAGTTTAGCCAATCAGTGCTCAGTCCTAGGTCACTTTACGTGCCTGAGCTCAATGTTATCTATATGAAACATGTGAACTAATGCCCTCTAGTGGTCAAAATGTATTCAGATTAGAGGCAGTCTTCAAGGTTTAAGAAATTAGCATATGAACCTCCTAGTTTTAGCTTTCAACTAAGAATACCAAGAGAACAAAGCAAAATTGGTGATAAAAGTAAATTGGGAAGTTGTTTAAAATTGCATGCCCTATTTAAAACATGAAAGTTTTTTTGGACTTGACTGTCCCTTTAACGATAGAAAATTGAAAATGGTCGGGTCACTAAGGGGTTAAAATTTGCATACTTAAATACACACTTGAAACAGTTATAGCTTTTGTCAGAAGCATTTTTGCTAATACATGTATATTACAACAATGATTCTATTCAAAACAATGCATTCACGTGGATTCCAGTTTTGGCTGGAATATCCCTTTATGTAGGAGTCGAGGCCAAACATCAAATGTTTCCTTAAACATCCTACCTTGTCTTCAATTCCATCTCCCCTGACACAGGTTCTTTTCAACTTACACTTCCTACAGGTATCCCCCATGTACCAACCATTTGCATTTTTAATTACATTTTATACCTTAATAGATTCTGCAAAGCTAGTTCCAAGGCAACACCTAGACGTTCTGCATAATCCACAATTCTCACACTGGTTCACATACTATTGACTACAATATTTCTTTGATACCCATAGAGACAAAAACTCACTGCTTACAGCTCTCACACCTTTTCGAGAATTTATGTAGCTCAGAAAATGACAACATGCAATTTTACTTTTTTATTCACTTTTAGTAACCCCGACTTTGATACATTTTTTTAGCTTGTATTATCTCCTGGCAGAGAGAGCTACCATATACCCTGTCAGAGACGTAATAGCTTACAATATTGTTTTAAACCAGACTAAGTGGCACACTCTGCTACCCTGTTAGAAACAAATTATACGTTTTTTTATGCCTGTAGTACTTAATCCAGCAAAGATTAAAATATATTTTTCCTGAAACATCCAAACGTTGTTTGTTGGAGGAAATGTGATGGGACTATCATTTGTGGTGGGTAAGCCCTAAAAAATCACAACATTTTGGAAGTCTCCTCTTCTATAAGTACTGAACTATAAACTTCATCATGACCCTTTAATTTTCTGTTTCACATGACACCTACTTTCAAACATACAATCCTTCTCCACTTAGCTATGTTTCCCTTATCTGATTATACATGCCTGTTTGTTTTTTGCCTTGTTTTATTTTACTGTTTTAAGATGATATTCTACCTAATATGTTTCGATGGACTAAGTTATGCAATCACAAATACCACATAACTGTAGGTCCTATTCTATAGTGACATACTATGCATGTCTTGTGTGTGTACTTAATTCCCTGTAGCCTCTGACACACATCATTTGATATGTGTTTGTGTATGCTATGTTGAAAGCCTAATAAGGTTAAAAAAAAAAATTGACAATTTCTTATCTCCCTTGCATGCAACTATGCAATAATAAAATATTTTAATACAGTATATCATTTTCTTGTTATTTTATAAATATTGTAAATACATATGAAAAGGCTTGTTCCATGACCCACTTACCACCTTGGAGTATCTGATTTTAGCCCAATTAAAGTATTTATTTATAGAGGGAGAAGGCTGCACCTCATTGGCGAGGCTTAACCCCTTAATGAGAACAGTACTTTTCCATTTTCTGTCTGTTTGGGACAAAGGCTATTTTTACATTTTTGCGGTGTTTGTGTTTAGCTGTAATTTTCCTCTTACTCATTTACTGTACCCACACATATTATATACCGTTTTTCTCGCCATTAAATGGACTTTCTAAAGATACCATTATTTTCATCATATCTTATAATTTACTATAAAAAAAATTATAAAATATGAGGAAAAAATTAAAAACACACACTTTTTCTAACTTTTAGCCCCAAAATCTGTTACACATCTGCAACCACCAAAAAACACCCCTGCTAAATAGTTTCTAAATTTTATCCTGAGTTTAGAAATACCCAATGTTTACATGTTCTTTGTTTTTTTTTTTTGCAAGTTATAGGGCCATAAATACAAGTAACACTTATGCTATTTCCAAACCACTTTTTTTTCCAAAATAAGCGCTAGTTACATTGGAACACTAATATAATAATGACAAGTATATATATTTTTTTTAGAAGACATCCCAAAGTATTGATCTAGGCCCATTTTGGTATATTTCATGCCACCATTTCACCGCCAAATGCGATCAAATAAAAAAAAAAAAACGTTTCCTTTTTCACAAACTTTAGGTTTCTCACTGAAAGGATTTACAAACAGCTTTTGCAATTATGGCATAAATGGTTTAAATGCTTCTCTGGGATCCCCTTTGTTCAGAAATAGCAGACATATATGGCTTTGGCGTTGCTTTTTGGTAATTAGAAGGCCGCTAAATGCCACTGCGCACATACGTGTATTATGCCCAGCAGTGAAGGGGTTAATTAGGGAGCATTTAGGGAGCTTTTTGGGGTAATTTTAGCTTTAGTGTAGTAGACAACCCAAAGTATTGATCTAGGCCCATTTTGGTATATTTCATGCCACCATTTCACCGCCAAATGCGATCAAATAAAAAAAAAAAACGTTTCCTTTTTCACAAACTTTAGGTTTCTCACTAAAATTATTTACAAACAGCTTGTGCAATTATGGCACAAATGGTTGTAAATGCTTCTCTGGGATCCCCTTTGTTCAGAAATAGCAGACTTATATGGCTTTGGCGTTGCTTTTTGATAACTAGAAGGCCGCTAAATGCCGCTGCGCATCACACATGTATTATGGCTAGCAGTAAAGGGGTTAATTAGGTAGCTTGTAGGGAGTTTGCAGGGTTAATGTTAGCTTTAGTGTAGAGATCAGCCTCCCACCTGAAACATCAGACCCCCTGATCCCTCCCAAACAGCTCTCTTCCCTCCCCCACCCCACAATTGTTCCCGCCATCTTAAGTACTGGCAGAAAGTCTGCCAGCACTAAAATAAAAGGTATATTTGTTTTTTTTGGTTGTTTCTTTTTAGCACATATACATATGCTGCTGTGTAGAATCCCCCCTTAGCCCCCAATCTCACGGATCCTCCATCAAACAGTTCTCTAACCCTCCCCCTCTAGCCTAATGCGCCATCTTGGGTACTGGCAGCTGTCTGCCAGTACCCAGTTTAGTTAAAAAAAAAAATATGCTTTAATTTTTTGCCCTTTTCTGTATTGTAGCTATCCCACCCTCCCAGAACCCTTTGATTGCTTTATAGATTAAAAATCCCCCCCCCCTTTTCTCCAAATGTATTATTCAATTTTTCTGTAGTGTAGAGGTTCCCACCCGCTCCCGCCCCGTGCACGCCCCCGGGCACTCCCGCCTCCGATCCCGCCCCCCTCCACATGATCACAGGCCCATTGCAGGCCACCCACCCGCCTCCCTGCTTTACTCCCACCCACCAACGACGCTCCGGTGTAGAGAGGGCCACAGAGTGGCTCTCTCTGCATCGGAGGCTTGTAAAGTGGTATTGCAGGATGCCTCCATATCGAGGCATCACTGCAATACCCTCAGAGCTGCTGGAAGCGATTGCGATCACTTCCAGCACTCTGTTAGACAACTGACGTACCAGGTACGTCTACTGTCATTAACTGCTTAATGCATGACGTACCTGGTACGTCAGTTGTCATTAAGGGGTTAAAGGACGCCAAAACTATTGTCTGGGGTTGCCATTTCCCTTGTTCAGAGGAGAATTACCTGGTATTTTGGGGCTGAACTGGCCTTGTTAGGCAGGACTAGACTAATATACTTCGGAAAAGTTCTCCTCTGTGATAAGCACAAATGGGCTAAAAGATGCTACTCCTATATAGTAACCGGGCCATAGAACAAGCTACTGAGCTGTTCTTCCTGGTAGATTGCTTCTCTTTCTTTATGTATTGTACCTGTGAAGACTTAAAGGGACAGTCAAGTCCAAAACTTTTTTCATGATTTAAAATAGGAAATGTACTGTAATTTTAAACAACTTCAATTTACTTTTATCACCAATTTTGCTTTGTTCTAGGTTTAGCTTTCAACTAAGAATACCAAGAGAAGGTTCATATGCAAATTTCTTAGACCTTGAAGACTGCCTCTAATCTGAATGCATTTTGACCACTAGAGGGCATTAGTTCATGTGTTTCATATAGATAACATTGATCTCATGCACGTAAAGTTACCCTGGCGTGAGCACTGATTAGCTAAAATGCAGGTCTGTCAAAAGAACTGAAATAAGGGGGCAGTTTGCAGAGGCATAGATACAAGGTAATCACAGAGGTGAAAAGTGTGTGTCTATAACAGTATTGGTTATACAAAACTGGGGAATGGGTAATAAAGGGATTATCTTTCGTTTTAAACAACAAAAATTCTGGTGTTGATTGTCCCTTTAAATTGTGTCATATAAGCCACTGCTTACTCTCTGAGAAGGTGGGTTGTTTGAATGCTGGTGCACAAGCCCTCACAGCATATTTGTGTATGCTGCTTTAAAAACATAACTTATGTAAGAACTTACCTGATAAATTAATTTATTTGATGGCGACGAGAGTCTACGAGCTGTTACGTATGCAAAATACATTCCTACCAAAAGGAGGCAAAGTTTCCCAAACCTCAAAAGCCTATAAATACCCCTCCCACCTCACTCATACCTCAGTTTTACGAATAGCCAAGTAGTGACATGTTTAAGAAATAAAAACCAATTAGGAGCAGGAAAAAATGTTATGTAATAAAAAAGAAAATAATATTTACTAAATCTATGAATATTAAAGAATGACAAGGCAGCACTCAGGTACCCAAGTAAAGGACGTTTATTAACACCCCTTCAGATGTTTCAGAAACACCCTGCAAACCAATGTGAATATCAAATAAAAAATCAAAACATTTCCAGGCCTGGAATAGAGATATTGCAGAGGAACAAGTATAGGGTAAAGCAAGAGCTCATAAGTATATACACACGCTCAGACCCTAATCAAGAAAGTTCTGTGCATAGTTCCAAAAAAAATCCACACTTCATTAAGCAGGATATAAACAGGCAATAAAAGGTAACGTCTTGAATAACTGGTTCCTCATATAAGCAGAAACAATAGTTGCCACATGTAACAAGAACACAGTGTAACAACACGCTCCACTGGAAGTTGCAAATAATAAAATGCAGCAGCTGCAGTAAGCATTTACTGCTTAATACGTCCGGATACAAAGATATTATTTCAAACCTCACCACGTGGGTCACTGGGTAACCCTAGGACACGGATTTTTCAATCTTGTGCCAATACCTTGTAAGGAACACTCCCGGTTGGTACAGACGCTGTTATGGTTTCCCTAGAACACAGACTTTTCAAATCTCATGCCAATATCTTATAAGGAACCATTCCTATTGGTACAGCCGCTGTTATGGTGAACTCAGGTGGGTAAGGATTCTTCCGGACTTAACTGTATCCCATGGCTCAGCAGACAAACTTTAGCAAATGCTGGTCTCTAGAGCACCAGACATGATGCGTTTCGCCCCTCCCCTTCACTGGGCTGGCACTTTGTCAGATGATGATGATCTGACTAAGCCTCAGTGCCAGCCCAGTGAAGGGGAGGGGCAAAAAGCCCCTGATGTAAAACCAGATAAGGAGACTCACATGAGAGAGCAAACAATTCAGAAACTCTACTAGCAGATGGGCTAGCCAAAAGAAACAAAATTTTATAAAAAAGTAGTTTAATGTCCAATTTATGCATAGGCTCAAAAAGGAGTATATAAATTAAGACTCTGTTAGGAATTGTTAGCATTACCGATGCCATCTTGTTTTTAGTTGCCATTTTGTCTTAGGCATCCATCTTGTCTGAGAAACAATTTATTATAGCAGTTATTATGTAGTGGAAAGATGTAGAGGTTATGAATATCTGTATAGCTAGGTTGGCCTTGTAAATGTTCCTGGCGCTGCACCTGGAAGCTGTTATATCTATAAGATGCCCACACGGCCTTGCTTTGGGCCCAGATGTACTTTTATTATGGTTATAAGAAACACTGCTTCTCAAAACTCTATTTTACCTAATTATCATAATGAGCTTATTTCTTTCCTGACAAACAATGTGTAAAATGACGCGGGCATGAACATGTCATCATGTTAACCCCATATGCTGTAACTATCGCCTATAAGATGTGTTGTTCATCTGTCAATAAACAGAATAGATGTTAGACTGATTGCTGCGTGGTCTGATTTTTGTTCTCTGGGATATCCTGATTATCAAATAACCCCTTCATTTCCAGCTGATATGGTGTGTTCCAGGCTAAGCCCTGACTGACACTCTCCCCCCCTGAAAATAACACCTAACAATTCTGGTATCAGCTTGGGGGATTCGCACTGGGTAAGTAGATGAGTGTTTTTTTACTCTACTTTTCCCTCTGTGAATCTGAACCTAAATTTATTTATAATAGGTATTGGTGGAGATATATATATATATATATATATATATATATATATATATATATATATATGTGTGTGTGTGTGTGTGTGTGTTAAGGGGTTCCTGCGGTAAAAGTGCAGTTTTTTTTTTGCGGAGGTTATAGGCCTGCCGGCAGTTGTATTAACCCCTCTAGACGGGTTTACAGTCCCGGTAGTGTAGACAGGTGTTCAGTCCTGTCTGGTGAAGCGCGCAAGATAAAAAGGTAGCATGCATTTGATGGGCGGTTTAAGTCCCCCCTGCAAGTTGGCATCGCTGTGTTATGGTGAGTTTGAGTCATATCTGTGTTGAAGTTTTCCCTAGATATTCCTTTAATAGAGTTTTGTTACCTATCACTGGAATTGAATTGGTATTTGGTGCTGCTTTTGCTTGCTTGCATGCTTTTATTGCCATATAATTGTGCTGTGCTTAGAGGATATTAAGCGACTGTGCATTTTCGCATTGCTGCTGTTATTTTGCTGCTATTATTGTGTTGTTAAAAAATGGGGTCTACTCATAGCAAAATATTGATAATAATGAATAGAGAAAAGGAGAATGTTATTGCATTTTTTTTGTCTACAAAGGGGTTAATAGTTTCATTTCAAGCAGGGAGCTGTGCATGCTGAAGTTTTCTCCTGCATTCAGAAAAGTTATGAGTAGAGAAGGGGGGGGGGGCAGTGCTGTGTAATGAGTGTTGGTCTGTCGGTTCTCACTGTGTCTTGTATGACGTGTAAAAGATTTACTCAAAACCAAAAGAGGATGTATTATTCTGTTTGAAATTTGTTTGTCTCAATCTGTTGAGAAAATGTCCATTCCTTGCAAATTCGGACACTTACAGATACATTTTAAATTTGGTGCAATACAATTTAAAAGTTAATCCTACTGTATTCCTAAATGTCTTTGCTTATGTTATGAAATATGTTTTCCTGAAAGAGAGAGAACGTTAATGTGTTTTCTGTGTCACTAAAAGTTTGATGTATGTTGAAATTGCTTTAGAATAAATGTTGGGAGTGAATTTATGGTATGCAAGTTGATATGAGCTTGTGTGTGTATCGCTGTAAAAATGACCTTGGTGCACTTTTCTTTCAGAATGGTAATTATTCAGGCTAATTTCTTAGCTAAGAAATCGGACGTTGTAATGAGGTATTTTAAAGTGTTATTGTTGTAACTTTTTTAAATTTCAATAATTTTTATTAGTTTTCAATTTTTTCCAAAACAATACAACAAGTAGACAAATACGGTTCGTGCCAATAACAAAAAAGAAAGAAAGAAAAAGAAAAAAAAACAAAAAAAAACCAACATCTGCGGTATATGGCATTCATATAAATAACATATCTAGATTCTCTAGATCCTTTATTTCACATACTTTTTAAGCCACCACATTGTTATCTGCTATCTGTATTGTTCTATCTTTAAAGGTTATATAAATAAAAATAAAGAAAGGCAATAGTGTTTGGGGAAAATGGGGGAGGGTAGGAAGGGGAAAGAATAAGAAAGTGTATCCAGTTCCCACTAGTGTATGTCTAGTCTGAGTGTATGTTAAACTAGGGATGATTTACCATGTTCCCAAATAAAGAGTAAGTCATTAATAAAGTCGTGTTTGCCGGTATAGGTGTAGTGATGTTTTTCTAGTGTTATAATATGGTCTGTCTCAGCTAGCCATTGTGTTTGAGTGGGTATTTCTTGGCTCTTCCATAGACGAGGGATTAGTCTTTTTGCACTTGTTAGCATCAGTTGGAGGAGTTTCGTGCGGTAAATACAATGTATTGGTGGAAGGATATTGAGCATAATATGTTTACTATTGAGAGAGATATTTGTTCCTAGTATTTTATTAATACCCCTTTCTATTTGTGACCAGAATTCTGTCAGAAGTGGGCAATCGCACCATATGTGAGTTAAGCTGCCTGTCCCACCACAGCGCCTCCAGCATGCTGAGGAAGTGGTCGGATATATGTATCTAAGACGCTGTGGTGTCAGGTACCAGCGGGAGAGTATTTTATAGTTCAGCTCGGTTAGTAACACCGAAGTGGAAGCAGAGTGTGTAGCTTTAAAACTGTTTTTCCAGTCCTCATTCGTGATCTCTTCTAGTCCCTCAGCTTCCCATTTCTTTAAGAAAGTAGGACTACGGTCAGGAAAAGATCCTCTCAATAGCTTATATGTCAATGAAAGCAATGATCTTTGGTAGTCGGGATTAATACATATCTTTTCGAATACAGTCAAAGGTCTAAATATGTGATCTTTGTGTGTGTTGTTGTGAAGCGCTTGCCTTATCTGAAGGTATGAGAACCAACTATGAAAGGGTGCTCCTAATTTGTCGTTTAACTCAGTTCTGTCCTTAAACTTTCCTGATTCTAGTAAAAGATATATTGGCAAGTTACGTAAATGTTTCTCAGAGTTCCGATGAGTAAAGGAAACCCCTTCTAAAAATAGCCGGTTGCCTAGTAAGGGAGTGAGAGGCGAAACTGGGGTGGAGATTACAGTATCATGGGCTAGGACTGAATCCCAGATTTCTAGAGTGGCCTTAATATAGGCATTCTGGTATGCCTGTGGTGGTCTGTGAATTTTAGGTAACCAAGCTATATCTCTCATTTGGTCTATTCCAGTAAGGGAGCTCTCCACTTGCACCCAGAGGTCTGATTGTCGGGAATGAGTCCAGGAGATCACCCTGGATAGGTGTACCGCCTTGTAGTAGTTTAAGAGGTTTGGTACACTAAGACCGCCATCCTCTTTATGCATGTATAGTGTGTGCTGGGAAACTCTAGGCTTTTTGTAGGACCATATAAATGAATTGATCATTTTCTGTTGCGACCTTAGATATGAGATAGGCAGGGCCATCGGTAGTGTCCGGAAGAGAAATAGATATTTGGGTATTATCATCATTTTAATAGTGTTCACTCGTCCGAACCAAGAAAGATGTCCCTGCCTATGCCATCCCTCCAGAAGGTTTTTGATAGTTTTTTGTAGGCTGATATAATTGCACCGGAAGAGGTCTGTGTTGTTCTGGGGAAGATTTAAACCTAAGTATTTAAGTTTGTCTGTAACACGAAATGGCGTATGTTTCTTTATAAAGTCAATATCTTGCTGGGGGAGGTTCGATAGCATTATGCCTGATTTTTCCATATTTATAGAAAAGTTAGAGACCTGCCCATATTCCTCTAGAGTTTTTACCAAGGCAGGAAGGGTAGTGGTAGGTGACTGGAGAGTGAAGATCACATCATCCGCGAATAAAAGGCACTTTTGGTTTACTTGATTATATTGCAAGCCTAGTATATCTTTATTTTCTCTGATTTTTATTGCAAGGATTTCGATAGTTATTGCAAATAGTAAAGGCGACAGAGGGCAACCCTGACGGGTTCCGTTTGTTATATGAAAAGGCTGTGAAAGGGTTCCATTCACTCGGACTCTAGCTTGGGGGTTTGAGTACAACGCCTGAATTCTTGTAATGAAAGCTTCCGAGAAGCCGAACTTCGACAGAGCCCCCCACATAAACTGCCAGTTGACCCTGTCGAAGGCCTTCTCGGCGTCGGATGACAGAAGCGCTAGAGGTGTCCCATTTTCTTTTGTACACTGCAGGGATTGCAACACTCTAATTGTGTTGTCCTTTGCCTCTCTTCCCCTTACGAAGCCAACTTGATCTGGGTGTACGATCTTAGGTAAAATTGCATTAAGGCGGTTAGCGAGAATTTTTGCATATATCTTTATATCAGTATTCAAAAGTGAGATGGGTCTATAATTACCCGCCAGGGTCCCCTCTCTGTCTGCCTTCGGTATCACTGTAATTATGGCGTCTAGTAAAGAGGTAGAAAAAGTCTCTCCCTTATCTACAGATGTAAAGAGTGCATGTAGTGGGGAGCAGAGATGAGCCTGAAATAATTGGTAGAATTTGGCAGTTAATCCGTCGGGTCCAGGGGATTTACCATTTGGGAGTGTCTTAATAGTGTTTGCTATTTCTTGGATAGTTATTGGGGCGTCTAGCACTTGGCAATCTACCTCTGAGATACAAGGGGTCTCCAGAGAAGCAAGGTAATGAGAAATATTTTTAGTAGTCTCCTGGGTGGTGTTGGAGTTGATGTTATAGAGCTTTGTATAATAAGAAACAAACGTGTCCGCTATTTCTTCGTGTTTGCTGACCGGCCCTCTAGCTGGGTGTATGATAGTCCTAATAAACGAATGAATCTGTCTTCTTTTGAGTGATCTTGCTAACAAGCGCCCCGCTTTATTACTTTCTGCGAAAAACTTGGCTTTGGTTGTTAAAGCCCTCAGGTGGGCTTTTTGGGTTAGATAATTATTAAGTGCTTCCCTTGCTAGCTTAAGGTCAGTGAGCTTTTGGTCTGAAGTTGGATCTACCTTGTCTGCTTTATCAGCTGTGTTCAAATTGTCAGTCAGCGAGGTGAATTGAGTTTTCCCCAGTTTCCGCATTCTAGCGGTGTATTTGATTAAGTGTCCTCTTATGAAGCATTTATACGCCTCCCTATTATTGCCTACAGATGTGTCTTCTGGTTTGTTATGTAGGAAAAACTCCTTAGTCGCCTTAGTTACTTCTTTTACTGTTTCTTGGTTTGTCAAAATAGTTTCATCTAACCTCCAAGTCATTGTGTTTTTTGGTCTAGTTGTCCAGAGAAAGGTGGAAACGACCATACTGTGGTCTGACCACGGTGTGTGTGATATAGTAGACTGGGTCAGGCTAGTTAAGAGTATTTGACTACACATGATATAATCCAGTCTGGAGTAGGAATGTTGGGGGTGAGAAAAAAAGGTGTAATCTTTCTGTGTAGGGTGTGCAATTCTCCAGGTGTCAAAAAGTGAGATGGAGTGTAAGACTTCACAGTTGGCTTTCAGGGCTTTTTTACTAAGATATGATTTCCCTGTGGAGTTGTCTAAGGACGGGTACATGGTAAAGTTGAAGTCCCCTCCCATTATAATTGGACCTTTGGAGATGTCAAGAATAGCATTGGTAACAGATTTGAAGAAGTGGGGAGTGGGTCTAATCGGGGCGTATATATTGACGAAGGTGACTAAATTACCATAGTATAGCCCTACGAGGATCAATAGTCTGCCCTCTTTATCAGTATATTTCTGTGTCAGTTCAAAGGGGGCGCCTCGTCTGAACGAAATACCAACACCATTATGCCTATTTGTGCTTGAGCTAAGGAAATGCTTGTCAAAGTGTCGTGTGGCTAGCTGAGGCTCATTTCTTTTCTTAAAGTGAGTTTCCTGCAGCATAATAACATCAATACCCTTTTTAAAAAAATCAAAATAGGCAATTGACCGTTTGCCTGCTGATAAGAAACCTTTTACATTCTGGCTTGCTACTTTAATTGTATTCATTTTTGGTCCTAGTTGTAGCTAAGAAGAACACTAGGTTAGTATTTTACCTTATTAGACTTGTGTGCCGGTGGTCTGGAAAAGAGGAAATAAGCAAAAGTGGGGAGATAAGGGAAGGAGAGATATAGCAGGGGTAGATGAACTATTGCCTTTTAGATAGAGCAGATCTCGTTGTATTGTGAAAAAATATAGCAAACAGTAATATAATTAACAAATACAGTACAATTACTTTAGGTCTTGAAAAACTTTCAACAAACAAGTGAGGCAGGATAACAGACCGGGAAACTATACACATTTCTGCCAGTGTTTCAGCTGTTAATATCCTTAACTAAAACATTCTATGTTAATCGGTATAATACAAAGATATCAACTCACCATCTGTCTCTTATTGTTAATTTGAGACACCTCTCTATGTAATCTGTCCTATGAACATTAACAACATTATAAATCAAACTTTAGAGTGAACCTCCTTGTTACTTGTGTAAGCTCCTGTCCTCGCTCATTTGGTGTCAGTGAGCTGTTAGTTTACCAAATGAAAAATATCTGACTGAGCTGTTTACTTACTCCGGGTCAGTGATTTACCATGCCCCTCGACCCCTTTTCGCACCGATTACTGTGTTGGATTATAGATTTATCTGTATTAGGGTCAGTTATGTTGGAGGTAACACTGTGGGTAATACATCTCATTGTCTTTCAGGAGCCCTTATATACAATTTAAGTCCCATATAGTAGGTACTGCATTGAGACATAAACGATGTGATATAACCTAAACAATTAAGGCGTGCCTAATACATGTAATATACAATAAGCAATTAAAGTACTAACCCTGTATGTTTTTAACATTCGATCATTTTAACTAAACCATTAACTAAAACCATAGAACGTGATAAATGATATACTTGCCCAGCTTCGTCAGTATTATCTTCACTCAATATTTCTTCATACTATTGTAAAAATTCCTGATGTTAACTCATCAGCCTGAGAAATAAGCGTGAACATATACTAGGGCATGCATAATAGACAATGATCTTCAATAAACAAAGCAATATATCTAGTTCAACCTGGTTGTATAGAGTCTGTGTCCACTGTACTATCTTGTTTCCTTTTAAGTTGAGTGCTGGTGTTATTAGACCATGCTTTCCTCTGCTGTTTTGGGGCCAAATGATCTGGCAGAGCATCATGAGAGGACAGTTCAGCGTATGGTGTGGGTGTGGGTATTCCTGCTGTAGTACAGAATTTGCCAATATCAGATATGGATCTGCATTCAAGTCTATTGCCGTTTCTCGAGACGATCACAGAGGTGAGGAAGCCCCATCTGTATGGGATGTTTAGTCGTCGTAAATGAAGGGTTAAGATTGAAAAGTCTCTCCGTTTTTGCAAAGTCCTCGGGGAAAGGTCCTGAAAGATCTGTATTCTGCTTCCTTGGTACATTACTGCTTGTTTCTTTCTAGCCAGATTGTAGATCTCTTCCCTTTGTGGGTAACTTTGAAATCTGACAATGATGTCCCTTGGTGGCGATTCCGCATCAGGTTTTGGGCGAAGGGCCCTGTGCGCTCTGTCTAGAGCCACATCTGTTAGCGTTGTGCCCTCCTCACCGTTAGCCATTTCTGAGAATAACCCTCTTAGGAATTCTTTTATTTAATTGTTTTGCACTGTTTCAGGAATCCCTCGAAATCGTAAATTGTTTCGTCTGGTGCGATTTTCGAGTTCATCCAGTTTTTCTTCCAGTTCTGCATAATTATGATGTTGATGTGATACTTTAGAAGAGAGATCTGCCATTTTCTGGGAGAAAACAAACTCATGTTCCTCTAGTGAATCGACTCTGCGACTGAGATCTGTTATATCTTTTTTTAAATCGGCACATTCATTTTTGATGCACGTTTTAACTTGATCTATTAGCGCCTCCATGGCCCTGTAGGTGATAGGTGGTTCATCTATTGAATCAGTGACTTCTGGTGTCGTGCTTCTAGAATCCTCAGAATCATCCATTTTTTCTTCTAAGACTGGAGGGTGTAGAAGGGTGGATTCGATTTTATTTTTGTGCTTTTCAGCCTGTTTAAAAAAGGCATTCACTGCCTCCTGGGATTTCTGGGGTGTTTTTGGATGTTTGTCTGCTTTTCCTGCCCTTCTCTGTGACATTATGATATGGTTGTATGGTGGTATGGCAGAGGTGACTTATCAGCGTATTGAATGAGCTCTATCCCCCCGGGGCTTTGCTCACACAGAGCGATCACGGACAAGGGAAGGTGGATATGACCCACTGACACACGGGACAGAAGGAAAAGGGGGGGGGAATAGGCTGTATTTATTGTGTTGTTAGGGAGTTCTTCAACTAACAGACCCAAAAATCCAGATGAGGCCCCCAATTTTCTTCTGTTGTGTTGAACGATGAAATGCCTATTCTAGAAGTGTAGGTGTTGGAATGCAGCTAGATAACATAAGTACTGCTCGATCTCTTGGTCTGTTGTCCTAAATTATGCGTTTGTGAGAGGCTAATTGGGGAAGGTGTACAAAGTTCGCTGCTATAACAAGGAATCCAAGGTTATCTGAGCACTTTATGATGTTGGATTAATCAAGTTTCAGACTCTGTAGCAGTGAAGCGCTGATCATTCAGGGTTTAATCTACTTTCGGTTCTGTGTAACTGCGTCACAGCTCATACAAGAATGTCTGAATTAATGTCTCACTTTAAGCAATGGACAGGTTCTCTGTGCTGGGGTTGTAATAGGCTTGCGGTATCATTTATGAGTATCTTGCATAATAAAAGTTAAAGCAAAACAGATATTAGGAGGCCCCTTTTCTCAAGTAATAAAAATTTGCGCTGATCGTTCAGGGTTAAATCTACTTTCGGTTCTGTGTAACTGCGTCACAGCTCATACAAGGATGTCTGAATTAATGTCTCACTTTAAACAATGGACAGATTCTCTGTGCTGGGGTTATAATAGGCTTGCGGTATCATTTATGAGTATCTTGCATAATAAAAGTTAAAAACAGGTATCAGGGGGCCCCTTTTTTCAGATAATAAAATTTTTTTCTTTGGTCTTACAGTTCAGTTACGGTTCTCTGTATTCTAACAGTGAGATATAACCGTTCCTTGGTATCTACTTGTCAAAATTACACATAATTCTTTGCATATCACGTTTAGGTATTAGTGGGTTTGCTTCTGTCTCCTTACTGGAGTAAGATAGGTGCTGGTGGTTGGTGATATCGTAACATTTTTATCGTTAGATGGTTTCTCTTACCCTTCTCGGCGATGTTTTGGTTCTCCGGAACATTTGCAAGCCGTCTTGAGTTAGGGTTTGAGCTGGCTGGAGTTCGCTCGACAAAGCGTTAAGGGCTTTAGGCAGATATCACCCGGACTTCTCTCCGATCTGCTACGTAACCAGGGTTTCACCCTGCCTTGTGGTGGTGTAGTTCCCATGCAGCTCTTTGCGGCTTATAGGCCTCCTTCGGTGCTGACTATCAGGTCTTATGGCAGTACTCCGAGGGGATAGAAAAAGCCATACTAAGTGATATCTTTGTGATCCAGGTTATCTCCCCCAGCAAACTGCACCTTTAGGATCTCAACAATGCTGAAGAGAATAGTTATATTTTGTATAATTCCCGGTCCGTCGTAAGAGCTTTAGCTTGTTGCGGCCATCTTAGGAGACCGCACGCTCCGCCTCATGTTATTGTTGTAACTTTATTTTAAAGTCATATCTATGTTTTGAGTGATATTTGTTGTATGCAAATAAAGACTGTCCACCTGTTGCGGCATATAAATATATTGTTTTTGCAAGTGAATTAATTAAGGGATTTGTAAATGTGCCGATGATTGTGTGACTTTCGGTCACGTTCTGGTAAATGAAAAAAGATTAACAGGTTGATTCAAGTATGTTGTGGGAGTAATGCAAGATTAATGCAAGGAGTTAACACAGGAGAATAGAAAAGACTATACGCTGTATGCTATTAAAATTTATCTAAAAGTATTTGGGTCTGTTTCTGTTGCAAGTAAAGTAATTCAGTAGAAGTTTTTATTTAAATGGGTATTATTTATGCTGCGATGGCTCTCATTTAAATATGCAGGTTATGATACAGCAAAGAAGTAGAATTTTTATGGTAAATAATACAAGTTTCCTAATCATGGCTAGGGTATACATATGTAATATACATGTTATAAATGGTTAGTCCTTAAAGGGACAGTATACTGTAAAATAGTTTTTATATTAATGTATTTTCAATGACTTGTGATACAAGCTGAATAGTATAAAATGTAGGAGAAATTGCATTTGCGAGTTTATTTGTATATATGAAGTAGCTGGTTTTGTGCTTTCAAAACACAGTTTATTGCAATGGGTTGAATTTCGGATAATAAGCATATCTCATTGTGTTCCTTATTTTATATTTGTCTGTAAAACCGGAGCTCAGGGCTTAGACAGAGCAATGGAAAATTGTCATTTTATTACTTAAAGGACCAGTTCACTCATGTGAGAGTTCATGAGCAGCAATAACACTGTATTAACAAGTAAAGGAGATAAAACATAAATGTAGTAGTTTGCAAAATATATTTTTTTACATTCTTTTGTCCTCATTCTTTGTAGTTCAGCTCAATGTCCCTAGAACACCCTGATAAAAGGGCAGTGCTATTTGCATCAGACCTGGATGATTTTCTAAATTTGTTTTACAATAGTTTGGTTACATCTCCACCGTGTGCAGAGACCTTTCCTTGTATATATTATATAAAATCTGCCATTTAGATAGCAGACATTTACGCAGTGTAACTCAATCCTCTCTGTAAGGCAAACTGAACTGATAAAGAGAAAATATTTAAAGGGGTACAGGCAAACTGATATAAAATCTGAGATTTTAAAAGAAATATTTACAGAGAAAGAAAATGAGGTTTATTGTAGGACAAACACTAGTATATTTAACCATGTTAGTAGCAGAAGCAGTTTCAATTAAAGATATTTTTTAATTTGGGTAACATGTCCCTTTAACTAGCCTGCACCCCACTGTGAGTTTTTTTTTTATACTGGCTGTGTTTGCTTAGGCTATTCAATGGATGTCAGTATACATTTTTATTATAAGTGAGGACGGTGGTTCATTGAGAACAAGTTAAAGGAGAAATTTTTGAACAAACTGTCTTTTTAATCTATTAGTGTACATTCTTATTTTTTTGTAGAAAGCTCATTTTGTTGTATACAATTGTTATATTTAGTTAGAGAGCTGCAAAATTGTGAATATTAAATTATAAAAAAAAGTTATATCAAATAATTGGGTATTTATTAAAATCTTGGTTATGTAAAAGTATAGACTGGATTCTAGAGCTTTTCACAAATTATTTGTGCCAAACATGATTTATTTAACAGTGGATTTGCACTGTGCATGCAAGTAGGGGCTATATAGAACAGTGGCTGTACCATTATTATCTGACCTTTCCCAGAATATAGTACTTAGGTGTTTGTGTGTTCCTTTGTAAATTTATGGTTAGGGATTTTATTTGTAAATATGCAACTGGAGTTTATTGATCTTCTGAAGCGATTGCATTATTAGTATGATCTCATAGTATTGTGCATGGTAGAATTTGCAGAACCAGGACATAGATGGTTGTTATAGGATTTTAATTATTTGTAGTGTTTTGCAAGTGCTGTGTTTCAGTAATGTGTAAGTATATGTGTTGCATTTCAGGTTAATTGTGGTTGTTAAAAGTTTGTGCCGGCTGTTAATGTTTTGTTTTGTGTAATGAACAGTTGTTTTAAGTGTTTTCTCAGAGAATGTTAGGTGTTTGTCAATGAAAGGAATTATCTTACCATAAAGATGTGTTTACCTTTAAAAGATTTTGTAGTTTTAATAATGTTATGATTGTATTATTTCCTCATACAGGAGTGTGAGAGAATATAGGTTGCATAAAATAATTAGTAAACTAGTAGTGTTTATATCAGATGAGACTGCTGACTATTAAGATCATAGTTGGAGAATTATAAACATTACAGATAGTAGCTTTGCAGAATAAAGCAACACTAGGCTATTTGTTTTAGTAGTTCCAAGAGAAAGCGTGAAGAAATTAATTTTAAAGAAAATATTTTTATTGACTTATTTTTCATTTTTGTTGCAGGGCAGGCCTTAGCATAAGTTACTTAGCATAGCCATTCAGCCTCTTGATGAAGTCTAGCAGTTTTTACTTGCTTGGTATTCATGAAGTATCATTTAAAATTGTATAGAGAAGCTGTGAGTTATTCTCTGTAAAAGTATAAATCAATGTATTTAGTTTGTATTACATAACCACAATGTTTTTCTGGTTTTAAATGACATAGGATAAGTTAAGCTAAAGGAATGGTGATGGTAACAAAAAAGTGAAAGAAGTTTTATTTGGACATAATTGTGACTGTATTGGGGGGTGTGCTCATCTTGTGCCGTTTTGTTTCCTTCTTAGACTCCTTCTGACTGGAGTGTCTGCTTGCTATGGGGATCCACTGGCTTTCCTCGTCTACCCCATGAACAAGGCATCGGACTTCCAGCATCTACCTGCAGAAGAACACTGGATAAGCACCCCTACTGCAAATGGACTATGGTATTGAAGCAGAGTGTCTGAGGAAGGTGGAGCTCTAAGAGGACAAAGACTGTTCTTAAAGTGATCAGAGGCCACCCAGATACACTTGTGCTGTTCCCATGTCATGCTTCACTGTGGAGAATATACAGAGCAAGAGACTGTCAGAAAAATTGGGGGTGCTAGCAATGCAGGTGGAGAAATAAAGATGTAGCATTGTTTGGGGGGTAGATAGGGGGCTGGTTGGGTCTTTGTGCAGATAGACCAGTAGTTTGAGGATGCTGGGAGGTAGATGGAGAGTATTGGAGAGGCCGCACCTATGTGCAGTGACAAATTGTGCCCTACTGACCTATAAAATTATAGCACTACATGTGAATACATTTCTCTACAGTATTCTCACATAGATTCATGTTACCGAAGTATTAGGCTTATATTGTTGTTAAAGGATTTACTAATTTTCTGTGCTTTTCTATTTTATGTTATTCTGTTAGAATAAAAGGGTGGTATGTTAGGAATTGTTAGCATTACCGACGCCATCTTGTTTTTAGTTGCCATTTTGTCTTAGGCATCCATCTTTGCTGAGAAACATTTTATTATAGCAGTTATTATGTAGTGAAAAGATGTAGAGGTTATGAATATCTGTATAGCTAGGTTGGCCTTGTAAATGTTCCTGCCGCTGCGCCTGGAAGCAGTTATCTCTAAGATGCCCACACGGCCTTGCTTTGGGCCAAGATGTACTTTTATTATGGTTATAAGAAACACTGCTTCTCAAAACTCTATTTTACCTAATCATAATGAGCTTATTTCTTTCCTGACAAAGACTGTGTAAAATGATGCAGGCATGAACGTGTCATTATGTTAACCCCATATGCTGTAACTATCACCTAAAAGATGTGTTGTTCATCTTTCAATAAAACAGATTAGATGTTAGACTGATTACTGCGTGGTCTGATTTTTGTTCTCTGGGATATCCTGATTATCAAATAACCCCTTCATTTCCAGCTGATATGGTGTGTTCCAGGCCAAGCCCTGACTGACACTCTCCCCCCCTGAAAATAACACCTAACATACTCCAAGGAGGAGAAATATGCCTAATAACCGGTTAATCTGGAGTAAAACCTGAACAAAATTACTGGCAAGATAAACCCTGATCTAAACCATCCTAAAGAAACAAGCTTGCACGCCTGAATCAAAGTGTTAATCGGAGAGTCTCTATGACTGAGAACTAAGCGTTCAATTTCCATGCCATCAATTTTAAAGACTTTAGATCTGGATGGAAAAAAGGGACCTTGAGACAGAAGGTCTGGCCTTAGAGGGCAAATGGACAATCGGACCAGATCAGCATACCAAATCCTGTGAGGCCACGCAGAAGCTATCAGGATTACAAGTGATAGTTCTATTTTAATTTTGGAAGTCACTTTGGGAAGCAAGACAAGAGGGGGGAATATTTAAGCAGGCTGGTAAAACCAGGGAACTGCTAGAACATCCAAGACCTCTGCCTTAGGATCCTTTGACCTCACAATGTACCTGGGAAGTTTGTTGTTTAAACGAAAATCCATCAGAACTATTACTGGTAGGCCCCATAGTGGTACAATCAGATAGAACACATCTTGGTGGAGAGACCACTCTTCTCGATGTAGGGACTGACAACATCTGCCTTCCAGTTGTCTACACCTGGGATGTAAATCACAGAGATGAGGCAGGAATTGGTTTCTGCCCAAGAAAGGATTTGAGATACCTCTAGTATGGCTAGGGAACTTCGAATTTCCCCTTGATGAATGACATATTCCACTGTCATAACATTGTCTGTCTGAAAACGGACGTAGATTCCTTCTTCAATAGAAGCCAAGCCTGAAGGGCTCTGAAGAGCGTACGGAGTACCAAAATATTGATTGGAATCCTCGGAAGGTGAGGTTACCAAACTCCTTGTGCTGTCAGAGTCTCCCAAACAGCTCCTCAACCTGTAAGACTTGCATCTGTGGAGATCACAGATCAGGTTGGACTAGCAAAGGAAGCCCCCCTGAAGAATAAACTGGTGATTTAGCCACCAAGTTTTAACAAGAAAGTAGAAGTAGCAGCCACATCAGCAATAGATATAGCTGATCTAAGTATACAGCCAGTATGTAAATATGCCCTTCTTAGATAAGATTCAAGTTTTCTATCTAAAGGGTATATAAAAGAAGTACTGTCTTCTAGAGCAGAGCTCGATTATCCCAGGCGCCTTCAAAATTGTGTCTTGCGCTTTAATTTTATTTCCCTTATCAGTCCCTATTGTCCCTTATTACCGCCACACTGCCCTCGGTCCTCTGCCCGATTAATTTTACTTCCCGTTGCGGATGGCAGTGCAACAATCTAATTGGTGTAGGGAGTGCTACTACGTGCATGCACGTCATTTATGTAGGCGTCGAATCTAATTCAAGAAGGCGGCGCTGGAGGCCAGTTTATTGCGCATGGCGTTTATTTGGAGTCAAGAATGCAGGACCGCATGCGAGAACACACAGATACACAGACACACACCAACCATGATAAATACCTGGCTCCTAGATTTTGAACATCTTTGTTAAGCACTGTTCTAGAGGAATTGTAGCTAGAGTGAAAAATGGCCCCATCAACCTTGGGAACCGTTTCTAACTTATCAGCAGGTAAAGGATATAGCTTTTAAAACCTTGAAAAAGGGTTAAATGAGACACCTAGTTTAAACCATTCCTTAGCAATTATATCAGACACAGCATCGGGTCTAGGAAAAAAATCTCGGAGATTGACTACTGTTTTATATATTGAGTTCAAGGATTACCGGGTTTATCATCAGAAGATTTAGCTTCTTAGATCCCTAAAGTGACTAAGGCTTCCTTCAAAAGAGAATGAATATGTTTAATTTTAAATAAAAAAGGAGGGATTATCAGGTTCTACGTCCGATGTGGGAGTCTTACTGTTAAAGGAATCATCATTTGAATATACTTCAGTATTTTGTTGATCAATACTAATATTACAAGTATAAGGTAATACCAGAACTGACCTCTTATGTTTATTTGAAGACATAAGTGCAGTCAGGGCCTTCTCAATGGCAGTAGCAGTAAACTTTTTCATTGCTGGGGGTACGCCATTTGCATGGAAGAAACAGTTGGTGCATGTGTACACAGAAACCTCATTAGATTGATCGGTATACGATCATTTTAAACATGAGTCACATAAAATGAACTGAAGAAGCTACTTCAGTTGTTTTACAATAAGCACACTTAGCTTTGGTAGAAAGGAATTCAGTCAGCTCAGTTTCTATAGTAACTTCAGGAACAGGATGGGCTGCGACATAGCAAAAAGAAAAAATGCAATAAAGTATTAATATAATTCTCTTTTTGAAATAAACAAGCTTTAAAAAAGGTATGGAAAAGATTGCTTTAAAAATGTTGCTTAAAAACACATGTAATTTATAAAATTGCTATGTGAAGTAAAGAGTATCAAACAAAAACCATCTAGCTAATATGAAGGCCTTGATGTGTTTGAGAGCACATATGGCAAAGGAGGACCGTCTTTTAAAAGATACATTTTGGCGCCAATTATTTTGGCGGGAAATGTACATTTTTGGCGGTAAATTAGTGCTCATAATAATGACATCACATAAAGACTAATATATTGTGTGACGTGGAGAGTGCCCACGTGTGGATAAACTATAGAATCAGGTAAGGTGCCAAAACTATAATATAATCCTCAATATAAAACCCCCATAACAAGCTGTGTATATAAGCTTTAATATTCTTGAGCTGTATATTTGTAAAAAGAAACAAGAAAACAAAGAGTAATAAAACGTGTCCCTGGGCTCTATATATAAAATAGTATGTTGTAAAAACGTATGTGATAAGTGCCCAGTCCATAGCTATGAGTGTCCTTGGTAATAAAAATTAACTTACCTTTTAGACACTCGCCCACTGAATGCAGACAGACAAACCAGTACTGAAACATATCAGCAGAGGTAATGGAATAGGAGTATAATGTCAATCTGTAAAGGGAAGCAGAAAATGAATCCCTTTGACCAAATTTACAGAAAGGCTATAAGAAGATTTCCCAGAGGTGAAAACATGGTGTCATCAGGCAGTACTCCCTTCATGTCCCTCAGACAAGCACTGTTCTCTGAAGGGAACCAGGCTTCAATATGCTCTGGGGCACTGAAGAATCAAGCACACCAATATGCTTCAACCACCTGCAAAGGAGGCAAAGTTTAAAACTGGAGATATCAGTGAGGTGGGAGGGGTATTTATAGGCGTTTGGGAAACTGACTCCTCATAGTAGGCATGTATATCCCATACATAACAGCTTGTAGACTCTCACCACCTATATGAAAGAAAACAGTAATACATTTTTTGAGGGCTTTTTTGCCAATGCAAAAATGCACCTATTTAAAATTGAAATGCACACAAGCACATTTCAATTTTGACCTATCCTTGTAAACTTTTTATATTACAAGCAGATTCGTCATTTGCGCATTAGTCTGCACAACCTATGAAGAGAGGTGCCGCACAACCCGTTAGAAATGCACGATACCAAGTCTCAGGGCGTTTTATAGCAAGTACGCAGTTCACCTTCATTAAGCTCAGATGTCAGGTGCATGCAATGTATACAATATACACAGTGGGTGGGACTGCTCTATACTGTAGAAAGAAATGGGAAAGGGGTGTGGAAATATATAGAATCAGTACATTATTTCTGTTTATATATACTGCTAATAAAAATAACTATTTAAAAGAAAAAAGCATTTTGCATTAATAAATACAAATAAAGCTCACCTATGCAGACTTTGAAGGGCTTCTTTTTACTATCACTTTAATAAAGTGATGGTAAACGGTCCCCTTTGTATAAACAGATCCGGAATGTTAGTAATATTTTAGATTAGTTTAATTCATCAGTTGTAATGAAGATATGATTAAAGTAAAAGTCATTCCTAGCGTTAGTGAAACGCTAGGATTAACCATTGGAACAAATAAAGGGGACATTCATTCATTAAGTATAAAATACTACATGCAGAAAGCTCCTTTGTTTCAAGCGTTCACCGCACTGAGCTATTGGCTAAGAGGTGAAAACGGCACCTCAAGCAAAACAGCATTCTGCTGTGGGCTGCCTGAGCAGCTCAGTGCAGCAAACGCTTGAAACAAATAAAGGAGCTTTCTGCATTAAGTATTTTATACTTCATGAATGTAAGTCCCCTTTATTTGTTCCAATGGTCAATCCTAGCGTTTCACAAATGCTATGATTGACTTTTTAATTTAGTATTGAAATTCAAATACCCCTCTGGTTGCCCACTTCAAAAGTAATTTTTTTTGGAGCAGTTTGAACTGTTCTCAAATCAGTACTCTAGCCATATGGCCCTCACACAATGTCGTTTTGTAGCTAGAGCACCGATTGGAGAATAGTTTAAACCATTAGTTCACAAAAAAAAAAAAATTGAAGTGGGCAGCCGAAGCGCAGTGTATTTGAATTTCAGCACTATATTAAAAAGTTAAAGCATATCTTCACAACTTATGAATTAAACTCCATCTAAAATATTGCCAACATTCAGGATCTGTTTATACAAACTAGAAAGTTTACCATTACTTTATTAATCTATTTTAAACCTTTAATTGGATAAAACCCTTAACAAGGGACATGAGTGCACATATAACATGCAATAATGAGTTTAGAGTATGTAATTAATAAATTAGAATGGCAGTTTAAAATGTTAAAACGCTACCACACTTCCTTTGAAACCCCACCTATCCAGCAATACTTATCACATCTCCCCTGATAGCTCCTAATTCTAACAAAGAAAATAAATCTAAACCGTCTTATTTTACTGCTGCAACAACAATCCACGAGACAAGCTATCCCAAACCTTGTTTTACCACCCTATATAACCTGCAGAGCCTGAGCTCTCTAGAGCAGGAACCTCTATCTTGCATTCGTTTTGGTTAATCTACTTTACATATCTATATTGTTATGAAACATTGTACCCAGCACTACAGCATTTGGCAAAGCTTTACTAATAAACAATAATAATGTGCCATTATTTCTTTTACAAAGTTGCAAAGATGGAATCTGCACATTGTATAGAATAGGATTGCTGTCAAAAATTGTGGCATACAAATCTAAAAAGTAATCAAATGCATTTTCAGAAATACAGCAAAACATCGGCTAAACAAAATATGTGCCTGTAACAAAGCAGAACCAGCAAATTGCTGCTATAAACATTCATGGGCGAACAAAATTTCACCTGTCTGATAGTCTAAGTAAAAGTGTATTCGCAAACAATGCTGTGCGCGGAAGCATACGGTTTAGAACGCTGCTATAAGGTTTTGCCACGAGAATTGCCTAAACACAACTCGCACCGCAACAAGTGGGGCGCATGCCACCTTGACCCAGCTCTGCTGCGCTACAAGCTTTAGGTATTGGATTTGGTAACTAAATGACGACTAAAGATGCACGCGGCAAACCTACGTCAAATATTTTAACCAATCGGAATACCACCTTTTATCAAACGTAGTGAATAAGGCGGCACTGTTACGCCTTTTTTTATTCTCTCTTACTGAGTGTTCGCTTAAAGTCCCCTCCTACCCGCTGGTGGCTAACAACCCTCCCTTTCCCAAATTTCCCCGCCGGGACCAATCAAACGGAAGCTCGGCGAGGAAAGGCAACGGATGAGGCCCGCACGGTCGGGCATTATGAAAGACCTCTCCGCTAGCCCTTCCGGTTAGTCCATTGGGTGAAGGGGTATAATGAATAAATAACAACAGGCTGATGAGTGTATGTGATTAGTTAGAGTAGGTTTGTTGTGAGGCCCCGGTAGGCCGCTCTTCCCGAGATGCCTTGAGAGAGGAAGTGAAGCCATCTTTGCTTCCATTCTCTTTTGACAATAAACAAGCAGAAAGTAGGGACCTGTGAGCCAGGCCGGGGCCTTTACGCAGCACGGGGAGGAGGTGGACAGCCGTAGCCATTAATACGGGCGCAAGTGCACTCACCCGGCCGCCCCTAACTGCGTTTTCGGCACACACAAGGCTGGTTGATACATTATTTGTTGTTTTAATGTTTCCCACAGGTTTATCAACCCCTAACCCCCCAGCACAGGAGGTCAGACCAGAGGGTAACACCACCACCACCTCCAAAAAGAGACGGTTGAACAACAGTAGTGAAAAGGACGATTTTGACCCCCTGTCATCACCCAGGAACAACTCGACCACCTCATCTAACTACATCCAAAAGAAACTGAGGTTTGAGGACACTTTGGACTTTATTGGACTCGATGTGAAGATGGCTGAGGAGTCTCCCTCCTCTTCCTCTTGTTCTTCCACTTCCCAGCAATTGAGGAATAAAAATTTGCTAATCTCTCCCGTGGCAGCTGGGCATCATGCCAACGGACTCACCAAAGCCTCCCCAGTGTCCAGCTTTGCGAACACTAAACCTGGGTCAGCCAAGAAGTTAGTCATCAAAAACTTTAAAGGTAAATAAGGGGGTGGGACCTCTTATTCACCTTATTTAGAATTCATACAGGATCTTCAGCTGTTTGAGCACAACTTCTTTATATAATCTGTGTTTTTGCAGTCATTAGAATTCTGGAGTTACAGCTTTATCATGGTATGGAAGACGTTTGCTCTTGTGGGAAGTGTTTACTACCCAATTTAAGAATTGCCTTTGGGATGTATTAGTTTAATGTGTAGATCTTTAAAAATGTAGTATGAGCATTTCTAGTGAAAATAATTTATAATAAACTATATTGAATCTCAAGAAACAGAGTGAAGAGTTAAGGTAAGTTTTACTTTGCCACTCAAGACGAAATATACAATGTTAGACCAATTATCTGAGAATCTGGTTTTAGGTTGTCACGTTGTTCAAGTGATGGGCCATATACTGTCCTAAAATAAGCCTCTTAGTGTGGCTTCATCCTTTGCTGGAGCTGGAAAGTACTTGTCTTTTTCATCTTGCAAGCCACTTGTATGCTCTCTTGACTCCCAACTCCCCACTTAATCCACTGTCACCCAGAAAAAGTGGAATTGCATATATTTCTGGCCTTAGTCCACTGAAACCTTTATGATCACTTTAAAGTAAAGTCAAAATTAAAAGTCCTCATTAAACTTTCATTATTTATATAGACCATGTAATTTTTAAACGTTTCACTCTACTTCTATTATCTAATTTGCTTAGTTTTCCTGGTATCCTTTGTTGAAAAGCATTACCTAGGTAGGCCCAGGAGCAGCAGTGCACCTCTTGTTATTGGTTTACACAATGTGCACAGCTAGGTCCCAGTAGTTCTCCATCAACAAAGGATACAAATAGAAGTAAGCAAATTTGAGAACAGAAATAAGCTGGAAAGATGTTTAGAATGGTATGCTGTATCTGAATCCTGAAAGAAAAATGCTTGGTTTCATGTTCCTAAAAGGCCAACCGTGTAACACTGCAATTTGCCCCATTTTCCCTTGGAAAGTTTCTAGACATGACTTGTTGTTAGTAAAATGTATCTTAATTGCTGGTTTGTTTAATGTTGACATTTTTTACTTTTAATAGGCAAAGGTGTATTTTTTATTTTTGTTTGAAAACTGATACTAGTGCAATATTTACTTTTATATTTTCTTGGTTCAGTCTGCAGCAGCTTGCTTCAATTTTCCTAATACTTTTAATATTATTGTTTATATGGATGTTGATAGTTGCATATTTTTGTACAGTAATGCTGATTAAATGTTTAAGCAATTGAAAGTGATGCAGCATAGCTGTGAAAAGCTGACTACAAAATATCACCTGAACATCCCTATGTTTTACCTCAATTTCCTCAGTAACTTCATGGGAGCGTGCGTCTGGCAGGCACACAATCATGTTATTTACCTTCTCAAAGAAATTTACTATAAAATCTTATGAGATCACTGTAAAGCAAAGTGTGAAGTCAGTAATGATGAAGCTGATTGCCTTTTTTTCTCTCTCAACATAAAGCTGACAGTAGTTGAAGGATATCTGTTCACAGAAGACTTACTCTTGTGAGCTAAAAAGAGGTAAAATCTTATTTTACATAGAGATGTTAATGTGATATCATCTTGTCAGCTTTTATGTTATGCTGCATCCATTTCAAGTGATTTAGCATACGGGTTAGCTATGTGCATTCGGTTGATAATGCCTCAAACAAATGTGGAAGATGGCGACCAAGAACAACTTTAGTTTTTTTTTTTTGTAGCTGGATTTTTTTCTTGTAAAAGTGCAACACCCTAAGATCTGTGCAAATCCAGATCTTATAGTGTTGCACTTTTACAAGGAGAAATCAGACTCCGAAACAACTGGTGGCCACCATGTTCCCCATTAGTTTGAGGCCAATTGACTAAATGCACATGCTTAATATAGGTATTATGTCTCTTTAAAGGGATACTGAACCCGACATTTTTTTTTTTCTTTCATGATTCAGAAAGAGCTTGCAATCTTAAAGTGAATGTCAAGTTTGATGATTCAGTGCCCATTTTTTAAAAATCCTATTAAAAACAGGGGTACTTTAATTAATCAAACTTTACATTTCACTCGTTTTGTTAAAATGCCTTTTTAATCTTGAAAGCCGCTCCAGCGATTCCCCCTCCTGCTGCTCGTCACTTCATACGTCAGCAATGATGAATACGGCATTCTCCAATCACGGCATCCCTCCCGGGGAATCATTGCCTGATTGGAGGAAGCCAGATTCGTAATTTGACATATGAAGAGGCTTGCGACAGGCGGGGGAAGCGCTGGAGCGGCTTTCAAGATTAAAAGGTAAGCATTTTAACAAAACGAGTGAAATGTAAAGTTTGATTAATGAAAGTGCCCCTGTTTTTAATAGGGTTTTTTAAAACCAGGCACTGCTTCATCAAACTTTACATTCACTTTAAGCAACTTTCTAATTTTACTCCTATTATCAAATTTTCTTTATTCTCTTGGTAGCTTTATTTGAAAAAAGCAGGAATGTAAACTTACGAGCCGGCCCATCTTTGCTTCAGCACCAGGATAGCGCTTGCTGATTGGTGGCTACATTTAGTATATGGGCCGGCTCGTAAGCTTTCATTCCTGCTTTTTCAAATGAAGATACCAAGAGAACGAAAAAAAATTGATAATAAGAGTAAAATAGAAAGTTGCTTAAAATTGCATGCTCTATCAGCATTAAAGAAAACAATTGGGTTCATTATCCATTTTAAGAACAAGCACATTATACAAGTAAAAGTTAAATGCAGACTGCTCTTTCCGTTCTTATATTATCCACCCAAAGTACCAGTGATGGTAAAGAGAAATAGATGTTCATCACCTTTGGGATGAACGCAAAGAATTTTAGGATTTCTACATTTAGGTAACTCAAAGTGCATAAGTTACTAACTAAACACCTGTGCTGAAACTGATTACCTATTTCTTTGGTTCTTGAGGACTGTTAACTAATGGTTTGGTATGATTCATCAGTTTTGTAATATTTCTGGAATACATAAGCCCTCCACTTTGCTTAAAGGGACACTGAAACCAAATTTTTCTTTTGTGGTTCAGATAGAGCATGGCATTTTAAGCAGCTTTCTAATTTACTCCTATTAAATTTTCTTCATTCTCTTGGTATCTTTATTTGAAATGCAAGAATGTAAGTTTAGATGCAGGCCCATTTTTGGTTTACAACCTGGGTTCTTGCTAATTGGTGGATAAATTCATCCACCAATAAAAAAAGTGCTGTCCGTAGTTCTGAACAAAAAAAGCTTAGATGCATTCTTTTTCAAATAAAGATAACTAGCAAGAGAACGAAGAAAATTTGATAATAGGAGTAAATTATAAAGTTGCTTAAAATTGCATGCTCTATCTGAATCACGAAACAAAAAAAATTTGGGTTCAGTGTCCCTTTAAAAATCACCATTTTGATCAAATGGGATTTTAAGTAAAATTGTACAGACAAGTCTGCCATTTTATTTTCTCAAAATGAAACTGCAATGCAATGCAACAAATCCAGTCACAACAAATATACTTGTTGCCATTGCTCTGGGGTCTACATTATACAACTTCCCTTTGTAGATAACTTGCAGAATACTTTAGTATTTCTTTTCCTCAGTGCTGAATACTATCTCGTGTATGTTGCTGTGATGGTAATTCAATTTTGAGTAGTTAATTTGAGGGGTGTTAAAGGGTACTAAACACTCGAACCAGGTATTTTATTTTAAGAAGACAAGCAGTTGTGGTATTGGTATATGTTTATTTTAAAATAATAAATATTTTGTAGCTATAATACTTAAAGTGGTATAAAACGCCTTTTTAAAGGGTCATGAACATTTTTATTTCATAATTCTGATAGAGCATGCAATTTTAAACAACTTTCTAATTTATTACTTTTATCTAATTTGCATTGCTTTCTCCGTATTCTTTGTTGAAAAGTATACCTAGGTAGGTTAAGGAGCTGGGAGCTAGCTGGTGATTTGGTGGCTGCACATTTCTCTTGTGATTGGCTTACTAATAGCTAGCTCCCAGTTATTCATTGCTGCTGCTTAAAGAAAGGCTAGTAAGAGAATGAAGCAAAAATTGATAATAGAAGTAAATTGGAAAGTTGTTTAAAATTATATGATCTGTCTGAATCATGAAATAAATGTTGTCCCTTTTAATTACAATGCAATAAACATGTCAGATGTCAACTACATGCGTTTTTTTTTTTTTTTTTTAAATATATTCCTTTTTATTAGAATTTTGAACAACAGAATTGCTTGAAAGCACAGAACAATATTCTGAAAACTGTTAATTGCAAAACTGTTCAGAAGAGTGACCAAGACTCTTATTCCATGTGAAAGACAATTTTTTTTTTTTTTTGGTAATACATTATCTTGTTTGCTGCAATTGCTTTTCGATCACCAGTTTTGTCCCACCGTGTACCTTATTTGGAGGACCCAATCTGGGCTTGCTACTGTCAATTTTTGTTACCAAAACTTTTTTTTTTTTGCTATCACCTGTCTACATGATGTACTTCCATTTCTCAGACTTGAGAAAATGTGAAAAACAAATGAAAGTATATTGTGTTTTTTTATGTGTAATTAAATTACCTTGAGATTGTAATAGAACATGTTTGTTGCTTAAAAATGGAGTCAAGATGGGAGCTTTATTACTTCGCCTAAATGGTCATTAGGATTGATGGACACATGGGGGTCTCCACTTCAGCCACACCCCTAGGTCTGGAAACAGACAAGGAGGTGGTGTTGGTATTTTACTTTCCTCCCATTGCACCTTTCACCAAATACAGCCCATCTCTTCCCTCACGTTCTCTTCCTTTAAAACCCACATGATATGCTTATTCTCTCCCCTCTTTATACGTGTTGCTGTCATATACCGCACCCTGGCTCCTCAACTAAATTTCTAAATAGTTTTGCTGCCTGACTTGCTTATTTCCTCTTCTCAGACACCCCTGCTCTCATTATTGGGGATTTCGACCTCCCTGTTGACAATCCCACAACCCCCGCTGAAAAAACCCTCAATCCCTCTTTTGGTCTGTCACTATGGACTGACTCTCCCAAAGATGGACACTCCCTTGATTTGATATTCAGCTACCGATGCTCTCTCTCAAACTTCACAAATTTCCTTTTTTTCCTCTTTCTTAACATCTCCTCACTTGTAATATCACAGCACTTACTGCGCTTCTTTCATCTAACAGTCACACTAAACTCCACAAAATCATTGTCACTAGATCAGCAACATTTCTCAAACACCCTTAAACCTCTGCTCCCTCCCATCTCATCCTTTTCCTGCCCTGACCAATCAGTCATTCCCCAATGCAGAACATGCTGTGTCTGTGATCTGAGATGTCCTCATAGAAATTGCATCATGTCTGCAGAAAGAACAGGGCACATGCAGTAACTTTTAGTTGCTTTACAGCGTTGCCCTCTTCAAACAGCGCTGTGCTCTGGCTGTACTGTGTAAGTTTTCCTTAACACATTGCAGCCACAGCAAAGCGCTGTTTGAAGGGAACAGTCAGATTCAGAGCAGCGGTCAATAAAGCTATGACTCCTGAATGTAATACGTTCTTGTGAATTATGCTTCTTTTCATTACTACATTTTTACCTTTTATAATTATGTGACTTTAGGCCAAGAGCAAAGGAAACAAATCTGCAGCTAATTTGAAATGCAATATATTATAAAACTTTAACAGTTGCTTTATTCTCCAGTTAATCAACACATTGCAATTGAGCTGGTGCTTCAGTGTAACTACTTAATTTAAAATATGACCTGCAGAAAATTTTCACTAAAGAAACAAACCTCATAGCAGAAAATGAAAAAAAGTTCTGCCTCTGGGCTGTCACTACAACTCCACTCCTACTTCAAGGGATAGTAAACCCACATTTTTTCTTTCATGATTCAGATAGAGCATGCAATTGTAAGCAACTTTCTAATTTACTTCTATTATCAGTTTTTCTTCCTTCTCTTGGTATCTTTATTTGAAAAGCAGAAATATATGTTTAAGAGCCGGCCCATTTTTGGTTCAGAACTTGGGTTGCACTTGCTGATTAGTTAGTTATATTTATTAAAATAATCGCTAGTTGCAGCCCTACTAAGCAAGAATACTTCTCTACTCTTCCTCCAAACACCAATATATCTACCCTTCTTTACCCACCCCCACCTCCTACTACAACTTTTCTTTCTGCTCAAGCTTCTGCCAGCCACTTCATCAACAAAAATTGAATCCACCAGAAACAAAAAATTCTCTCAACATTCTGCAAGTCTCCAACCCCCCTGAACAGCTCAAAATTATCCAACACCCACAAATTAATCTCTTCTGCCCTTTTATATCGTCCTCACATCTCACTACCTGTTCCCTCAATCCCTTCCCCTCACAGCTACTCCCTTCCTCTCCTACCCTTACCAATATTCTCGCACTTATTTTCAACCTCTTCCACTGCACCGGTATAGTTCCCCCATCTCTTAACACTCTAGTCGCACCTATCCTTACAAAACCCCTTGATCCAACCTCGCCATCCAACTATCACCCTATTTCCCTACTCGACCTTGCCTCAAAACTTCTTGAAAAACTAGTATATACATGTTTATCTCATTTATCCACATTAAACTAAACTCACTCCTTGACCCACTGCAATCAGGTTTTCGCCCCAACAATCCACAGACGGCAATCATCAAGGTTACTAATTGTCTACCTAGAGCAAAATCCAAAGGCCACTTTGCTCTGTTAATCCTTCTTGATCTGTCTGCAGACTTTGATACTGTTGACCACCCTCTCGCTCCAAACCCTCCAATCCTTTGGCATTTGTGACACAGCCCTCTTGTGGTTATCCTCCTACCTGTCTAACTGTACCTTTTTTTTTTTAGTGTAGCCTTTTCTGGCGCATCCTCCTGCCCCTCTACCACTTTCTGTTGGGGTACCACAAGGCTCTGTCCTTGGTCCCCTTCTCTTCTCAATCTATGTCATCATTATATTCCTTAATAAAGTTCCACGGGTTCAATATAATTTGTCTGCTGATGGCACCAGACCTATCCTCTTCCTTGCTAACTCGTGTCACTGTCTTTCTCATATTTCATCTTGGATGTTCTCTCACTAACTTTAAAGGGACAGTATACACTCCATTTTCTATTATTTTTTTTTTTTTTTTTTTTTTTTTTTGCTTTTTAAATGCTTTATTGATACCAATTTCCAAAATTACATAAATAAAAAAAAAATACATTTTTCATTATTCACATTTACAAATAATCTTCTTATAGTACCATATATAGTTACAATCTAAGTAGTACAAGATTTAACTCTTATATTGAGAGTTAACATAATTCCCCTAACAAAGGACACCAGTAACTTATCATCTAGTGTCTTATACATAACCTTCTTCTAATGTTGAGTATATACAGAAAAAAAAGAGACCCAAAATATGTTAATCATGAATTATCCTCTTGGCCTTACTATTATCTTGAAGAGATGGTAGGGGGAGGGGAGGAGAAAAAGAAAAAAAAACAAAACAAAAAAAAAACAACGCTCCGCCTCTCTCTCTTTCTCTTTCTCTATCCACCCTAACTCTGAGGGAATAGTCCTGTTATAATATTAATCATAACATATTCTGTATTCCTGAAAGGGGCTGTCAGTTGGATTTGTATATTCAACGGTAGCGATAAAATTAACTTTTTCCACTTCTTAAAAAAAGCTTCTTCTAGCTGGCTCTCGTGAATCATATTGTTCTAACATGCACTGTTTAACTACTCCATTTTTACATGCCACCAATTTGGGAGCTTTCGCCCCTTTCCAGTCCTTCAGGATTAGGTTTCTAGTTATAAAAATTATAGTATTAATTAAATCATTCTCTTTAACTTTATCTGAGTGTTTTACTAGAAAAAAAACATGAAAGATTTGAATCTCAAATTCTATATCAAGCTTCCTCTTGATCCAATAATTAATTTGTCTCCATAGTTGGTTTACTTTAGGGCAACTCCAAAAATAGTGAGTAATATCTGCTTCCTCTGCACTACACTTCGGGCAAGTTAATGTAGTCCCATACCATCTAGATATGTTTCTATTAGTTATGTAGACTTTCCTGATCAATATCAAGTGTGATTCTCTCCAGTTAGTTGGGACCCAATATTTATAGGTTAACTTCAGGGATTGACCAATTTCTTTTGTCGTTAGATTTGGGAACTCTCTATGCCATTTCTCTTTTATCACCTGCAAATGCTCTTCATTGTTAAATGAATTAATCGCTTTGTAAATTATTGAAATTGATACCTTGCCATTTTCATACAGCTTAATGACATTATCTAAAATCCCCATAGACCAGTTGGGGTTGTATTTAGTTTGTAGACTGTTTATGAAGTGGCGTATTTGTAGGAACGCGAAGAAATCTTTTTTCGGGAGGTCATAAATTCTAGCTAGGTTTATGAATGAGTTAACTGTCAAGTCTTCTGACACTAATTGTCTAATAAACATTAAGCCTTTCCTTTTCCACCGATGAAATACTACTTGTGACAGACCCGGATGGAATTCGGGATTGCCACCAATGCTGAGCAAATTTGAACAAAATGGGTTAACCTGTACTCTGAGACAAACCTGATGCATACAAAAAAAAGGGAATCTAACAAGTGGGCTGATGAATTTAAAAAAAAAAAAAAAAAAAAAAAAAAAAAGTTTACAGGCACATTAAAGGGACAGCATACACTCATTTTCATATAACTGCATGTCATAGACACTACTATAAAGAATAAGATGCACAGATACTGATATAAAAATTCAGTATAAAACTGTTTAAAAACTTACTTAGAAGCTGTCAGTTTGGCTCTGTTGAAAAGGTAGCTGGAAAGCCCACTGCAAGTGACAAATAAGACACTCCCCCTCCCCCTTCTTTTACATATGAAAAGACCCTTTACACAAACAGGAGCAAGCTGGAGTAGGTATACGTCGGTATTCTAATAAAACTTTGGGGCTTGGTTAGGAGTCAGAAAATCAGAGCAATGTTATTTAAAAATAAGCAAAACTATACATTTATTTTAAAAAAAAAACTTTATGGGCTTTATAAATAGATCATCTACAAAACATTTATGCAAAGAAAAAATGAGTGTATAATGTCCCTTTAAGCTAAATTATTCCAAAACTGAGCTCCTTATTTCCCTCCTTCAAAACTCCCCCTCCCATTTTTTATAACTTGATAATGGCATCATTACCCAAATAATGCATGCCTGATGTCTTGGGGTCACACTTGACTCAGATCTCTTTCATTCCTCACATCCAGTCTTTGGCCTGTTCCTAAAACATGTTTAAATGTTGTCACTTCCTTACACAAGTCCCAGCTAAGATCTTAATCTACTCATTTTCTGCCTTGACTATTGCAACTCAATCTTCTCTGGTCTCCCTAGTTGCCGTCTATCTCTTTTACAATCCATATTAAATGCCTCTGTGAGGCTTAACTTCCTTACACATCGCTTTTTTTCTTCTGCTTCACCTCTCTGCCAATCCCTTCGCTAGTTTTCTATAGCCTCCCAAATTAAACCCAAAATGACTGACTTTCAAGGCCCTCAATGGCACTGTTCCCCCTATATCTCAGACATTGTCTCCAGATATTCTTGCTCTATTCATGACCACCTAAAGGCTTGCGCGGAAACAGGGGCATTCAGGGCCATTCGGCCCTTAATAAATCGGCCCCCATGTCAGGAATGAGATAATCACTAATAGTGGCAGTGTGCTGTATAACAAGAGTGGGTGTCCACCGGCGTGTATGCAGCAGTGTTGTTTAGCCTCCCCAATGTGTGCATCATTTGCACTCTATTTTGGCCGAAACAGCCTTAAAGGGTCAGTATACACTCATTTTCATATAACTGCATGTAATAGACACTACTATAAAGAATAAGATGCACAGATACTGATATAAAAATACAGTATAAAACTGTTTAAAAACTTACTTAGAAGCTCTCAGTTTAGCTCTGTTGAAAAGGTAGTTGGAAAGCCCATTGCAAGTGGGAAATAAGACACTCCCCCCTCCACATTCTTTTACATATGAAAAGACCCTTTACACAAACAGGAGCAAGCTGGAGAAGGTAGCTGACAGTATTCTCATAAAACATTGGGGCTTGGTTAGGAGTCTGAAAATCAGAGCAATGTTATTTAAAAATAAGCAAAAATATACATTTAAAAAAAACAAAAACTTTATGGGCTATATAAATAGATCTACAAAACATTTATGCAAAGAAAAAATGAGTGTATAATATCCCTTTAACCACAGTGTTGTGCACAAAGGGTGTGCACAAACCGCTGTAGGATTCTCATTGGTTAGAAGGGACACACCTCCTGTTGGCTTGCATTGCATGTGTCATTTTATCCAAGTAGTGGATGGCTTTGTATAATACGCTATTTGAGCATAACGGGGCCAAACTGACCCATAGTGGGAACTGCACACATAATAGAGAACAAGGAGCAGAATAAAATATAGCTAGTGTGGGGAAGTGTATTGAAGAATATCAATACCTACCTATAATTAATGAAGGCATGAATAACCCTAGACTTGTGGGCCAATTTAACTTTATATGTGTGCACAATCTATAGCAAATATTATCTATATTCTGATCAAGAATGCCTATGTCCTAGTGTATTGTTTAAAGGATTTAGCGCAATGGAACATATGTGGATATGTCATCAAATTTCTGCAACTACATACAGACTATGAAGTAGAAACACATTAATACGTTACATCATTGTAAACACTATATGAACCGGGTATATACAATTACTACTGCTCCGTTAACATGTCTAGAAAGGCAGCCTCCACAGTCTGCTATATGGGACCATAGAGGTAAAACTATGTATTAAGACTGCAAAAAGCATACTCACCATGTGGACACATACAGCAAGAACCGTTCTAATGTTCCGATGTAGACAAATTGAAGTCCTGCTATCGCCCTCCAGACTGCAATCCCATCCTAGAGCGGTTAGGACGGAATAGAACCACTTATTTACAGTTGAACATTTCCACTCTGCGTACTTTAAATATTCTATCCACACTGGTTTTTTGTTTTTTTAAGCACTTGGAAATGTTTTCATAGCACTTGTTTGTTCCGCCCCTCTAATTTTACCTAAAGCACTGAAGTGACGTGTATTGTGGTCTCACCCACTCTTCACGTCAGAACCTCTGTGTGCTTCTGACAGGGATTAAATATAGCGCATGAGCAAGGCTCTCAATATGTCAAGCAAACATTGAATCGCCAGATTCAATGTTTACTTGGTTTGCAATGCAGACGACATTACGCTATAATGCGCATGCATGTACCGCTCACATAGAAGTAAGCCTATCGGACGACTTGCTTACTGATTGGATGTACCTAAAAATTATGCGACCAGAGGGGGCTCGCAAATGAGCGACAAATAAAATGTAAAATTGTGCAATATTTTCAATGTACAAATGTAAACCAAATATTTGTATGTGAGTTTATTAGGACGCATTTATTAAGTTAATGGGAAGAATGTACACCGAGTTTACCATCACTTTAACTACAGAAAAATAACCATTATCTTAATAACAATTCAAATAGTTTTAACATATTTCATTTTTAATGCTTGCCCCTCCCCTCTTTCTTTACACTTAGGTCTTGTGCAGTTCTATTCCATTCTAAATAGTCTATTCATTGAGCTTCTTTCAAACAGCTCTCGTCCCTCCCCCACCCCACAATGGTCACCCCATCTTAAGTACTGGCAGAAAGTCACAGTCAGTACTAAAATAAGAGATATATATATATATATATATATATATATATATATATATATATATATATATATATGTATGTGTATATATATATATATATATATATATATATATATATATGTATATATATATGTGTTTCGGACGAAAATTGCATTTTTGTTTTTTTTTGCCTTTTTATTTTCGGTAAAATTATTGTGTAGCATATTTTAAATTTGATGCCAGCCTAGAGCTGCTGTTTGAGTTCATTACTTGACTTACTGTTTTGCATATAATAATATTTTTCTAGGACTATACTTTTATTTTGATAATTGGTAAACAAAAAACGGTTAAATCTGATTCTGTTACACAGAACTAAAAAAAGAATAATACTCAATTTCGGCCCAGGGGCATCTTGAATTTTCGGTATCAGTTTCAGTCCAGAATTTTAATTTTGGTGCATCACTAGGCTGACCATATTGCTGCTTTAAAAAGGGACACATATGAAAAATACATATGTCGGAGTTCTTATAACAAAACATTATTTAAAGCATTTCTTTAAACAGCCCTGACATATGTATTTTTCATATGTGTCCCTTTTTAAAGCAGCAATATGGTCAGCCTATGCATCAACGATATATATCTATATCTCCCGCAAACTCCCTGACCCTCCTTTTCCCAAATTTGGCCATTTGCCCACACCCTCCACTGTATGATTTACCCCTCTCCCTCCTTCCCCGCTACCCT
The DNA here is from genome assembly GCF_027579735.1 of Bombina bombina. Classification (NCBI taxonomy): domain Eukaryota; kingdom Metazoa; phylum Chordata; class Amphibia; order Anura; family Bombinatoridae; genus Bombina; species Bombina bombina. The sequence continues at coordinate 751,189,682 of NC_069499.1, forward strand.
GAGCCTGACTGTTTTTTTTGTTGTTGTTTTTTTTTGTTTGGTGTAGCGGTCCGCCCCTCCAGTCCACCTCCAGCGATGGGCTGCCCACCCCCTCTCTCCTTATTCTCCCACCCACCGTTTGGCACCACCGCTGTCCTATGAAGAGAGGGCCACAGTGTCCCTCTATGCGTCGGTAACTCTGCCTATCTATTTCTGCACTGCCCCACTCATGGGGCATGCAGAAATAGCACAATCTCGCTATTTTTAGTGAGATCGCGGCAGAGTCCCAGGGTACGTAACTGGTGCTTAAAGGCATAACGACCAGTTTGTACGGGTAGGTATAGTAGTAATGCACTTCTGTGAGCTAGCTGCTTGTCACTTTCTCACCAAATGTGTTCAGCTAGGCCCCAGGAGAGCATTGTTCTCCTTCAACAAAGGATACCAAGAGAATTAAACAAATTTGAGAATAGAAATCTGAAAATTGTATGCTATATATGATACTTAAAGGGACAGTTAAGTCCAAAAAAACCTTTCATTTTTCAAATAGGGCATGTAATTTTAAACAACTTTCCAATTTACTTTTATCAACAATTTGGCTTTGTTCTCTTGGTATTCTAGTTGAAAGCAAACCTAGGAAGGCTCATATATAATTTCTAAGCCCTTTAAGGCCGCCTCTATTTTATTTACTTTTCACAGCAGGGGAGAGCAAGCTCATGTAGGCCATATAGATAACGTGATCACGCTCGTGGCTAGTGGACCCACCATCTTTTGCAGTATTCTGACATTTAAATCCACATTTTGCTATTAGAGCAGGGTTCTTCAAACTTTTTCCCCCAAGACCCAGTTCCATGATACCACGTACCTTTGCAACCCTATTTTTATGCTTGGTCTGAAAATTTCTGAAGTAATATCCAAAAAGGTAGCTTCAATTTTTGGCAGAGTGACTAAAATATGTGCATACTGTATTCCTGATTGTAGTCAAATGTGAGTGTTGTAAAAGGTAATAGCACACACAATCTCATACAAAACACACACACCACACTCATACAGTACACTCCACACTCATACAATACACACCTCTCATACAGTACACACCACTCTCATACAGTGTACACACACCACTCGAGACCCAGTAAACATGGTTTTGCGACCCCAGTAATGAGTCCCGACTTGTGGTTTGAAAAACCCTGAAATAAATATTAATTAAAAAGTTGAAGAAATTGTATGCTCTATTATCAAAGTTGCTTCATTCTCTTGCATAATTTGTTGAAGAAGCAGCAATGTACTGCTGAACACATCAGGTGTGACAATGACAAGGAATATTTGTGCAGCCACCAATCAACAGCTAGCATACAGAGACCAAAGCTAACTAGAAAATAGAAATTGGAAAGTTATTTAAACTTCCACACACTCTTAATCCTATGTTTTTTAAATTCACGTATTAGCAAAAATGCTTCCAATAAGTTTTATAGCAGTCTCAAACGTATATTTAAAGGGTTAAACACTAAATAATTTCTTGAATTATGTATTCAGAGATAAGATTAGCTTGAGAATAATTTTGTACATATACATATTTTTAAAAATTATATTAGTTGTTTAAATATTGAAAAAACAAGGTTAAAGCTAATGTGCATAAAGCAGTGGGTTCCACCATATTGTAACTTAGGTTACCTTTTCTCTTGTAAGATGTATCGAGTCCATGGATTCATCCATACTTGTGGGATATTCTCCTTTCCTACAGGAAGTGGCAGAGAGAGCACCCACAGCAGAGCTGTCTATATAGCTCCTCCCTTAGCTCCACCCCCCAGTCATTCTCTCTGCCTGCTTAACTGCTAGGAAGGGCAAAGTCAGTGTGGTGACAAATGTTTAGTTTTTATATTCTCAAGCAAAAGTTTGATATTTTAAATGGTACCGGTGTGTACTATTTACTCTCTGGCAGAAAATGGATGAAGATTTCTGCAAGGAGGATGATGATCTTAGCATTTTGTAACCAAGTTCCACTGCTGTTCTCACAAGGCCGGAAGAGTACAGGAAAACTTCAGCTGGGGGAGCAGTTTGAGGCTAAACTGCATTAAGGTATGTTCAGTCTATTTTTTTCTAGACAGACTGTGTTATTTCTAGAAAAGGCTGGCAATATCCCCATGAGGGAAAGGTAAGCTGTATTCAGTAAAAGAGGAATCCAAGCTTGCATAAAGGGCTCATAGTTACTGGTGACACTGATAAGGAAAAAACGTTTTGGTTTAATTACAAATAAAACGTTTTTTGAGGGACTTTAAGGGGTCTTTTTGGCTTGTTTAAGGGCTATTAACCCACATGGCTAGTTTAAGAAACACTCTGTGGTGTTTTTTAGGCCCCATAACTTCGAGTGAGGTGGCAGGGGCCTATTTTCAGTTGCACAGTTTATTTACCTCCGAAGCATCCAGCTACTTCTCCAGAGATTCCTGCTGTATTTGAGGGCTGTAAAGAGGTTTTTTTCCCCACAAATCGTTCCTAAAGGGCAGGTAGGCGCCACAGCAGAGCTGTGGCATGGTGCTGAACGTTATTTTACCGGTTTTGAAGTTTTTTCAATCCGGTTTTTACATTAAGGGGTTAATTGTTTATTTGCATAGTGGTGCAAAGTTACTAAGGCTTTATGATGCTACTGTAAAAATTTCCTTGTGTTTACTGCTTTTTTACACTGTTTTGCAGAGTTTGTGCAGCTTTTCTTCTCTTAAAGGCACAGTACCGTTTTTGTTTAAAGTGTTATTTACTTTGATTAAAGTGTTTTCCAAGCTTGCTTGTTACATTACTAGCCTGTTTAACATGTCTGACACCAAGGAGAATCCTTGTTCTATGTGTTTAGAAGCCATTGTGGAACCCCCTATTAGAATGTGTCCCACTTGCACTGATATGTCTATAAATTATAAAGAGCATATTTTAGCAATGAAAAATATTGCAATAGATGATTCTCAGTTAGAAGTAAATGAGGGTTTAGCATCTAGCTCTCCCCAAGTGTCACAACCAGTAACGCCAGCACAAGTGACTCCAAGTACCTCTAGTGCATCTAATTCATTTACTTTACAAGACATGGCCACAGTTATGAATAAACCCCTCACAGAGGGTTTCTCTAAATTGTCTGGTTTACAAGGAAAGCGTGACAGCTCTGGGTTAAGAACAAATGCTGAGCCGTCTGACGCTTTAGTAGCCGTATCCAATATACCCTCACAATGTTCTGAAGTAGGGGTAAGGGATTTGTTATCTGAGGGAGAGATTTCTGATTCAGGAAAGACGCTCCCTCAGACAGATTCTGATATGACGGCCTTTAAATTTAAGCTTGAACACCTCCGCTTATTGCTCAAGGAGGTATTAGCTACTCTAGACGATTGTGACCCTATAGTGGTCCCAGAGAAATTGTGTAAAATAGACAGTTACTTAGAGGTTCCTGTTTACACTGATGTTTTTCCAGTCCCTAAGAGGATTGTGACTATTGTTACTAAGTAGTGGGATAGACCAGGTATTCCGTTCGCTCCCCCTCCTGTTTTTAAGAAAATGTTTCCCATATCTGACACCATACTGGACTTGTGGCAGACTGTTCCTAAGATGGAGGGAGCTATTTCTACTATTGCTAAGCGTACAACTATACCTATCGAAGACAGTTGTGCTTTCAAAGATCCTATGGAGAAAAAATTAGAGGGTCTCCTAAAGAAAATTTTTGTTCATCAAGGTTTTCTTCTCCAACCTATTGCATGCATTGTTCCTGTAACTACTGCAGCTGCTTTCTGGTTTGAGGCTCTAGAAGAGGCTCTCCAGGTGGAGACTCCATTAGAGGATATTATGGATAGAATTAAGGCCCTTAAGTTGGCTAATTCTTTCATTACAGATGCCGCTTTCCAAATGGCTAAATTAAAAACGGCAAAGAATTCAGGTTTTGCCATTTTAGCACGCAGGGCGTTATGGCTAAAGTCCTGGTCTGCTGATGTGTCATCAAAATCTAAATTGTTAAACATCCCTTTCAAAGGAAAGACCCTATTCGGGCCTGCACTGAAAGAAATTATTTCAGACATCACTGGAGGGAAAGGCCATGCCCTCCCTCAGGATAAAACAAATAAGATGAGGACCAAACAAAATAATTTTCGTTCCTTTCGGAACTTCAAGGGTGGTCCCGCTTCAGCTTCCCCTGCAGCAAAGCAAGAAGGGAATTCTGTCCAATCCAAGTCAGTCTAGAGACCTAACCAGGCTTGGAACAAAGGTAAACAGGCCAAGAAGCCTGCTGCTGCCTCTAAGACAGCATGAAGGGGTAGCCCCCAATCCGGGACCGGATCTCGTTGGGGGCAGACTCTCTCTCTCTGTGCTCAGGCTTGGGCAAGAGATGTTCACGGTTCCTGGGCTTTAGAAATTGTGTCCCAAGGATATCTTCTGGACTTCAAAGACTCCCCCCCCAGGGGGATTTTTCACATTTCTCAATTGTCTGCAAACCAGACAGAGATAGGCGTTCTTACGCTGTGTAGAAGACCTACATACCATGGGAGTGATTCGCCCAGTTCCAAGAGCAGAAAAACGGCTAGGTTTTTACTCCAACCTGTTTGTGGTTCCCAAAAAAGAGGGAACTTTCAGACCAATCTTGGATCTCAAAATTCTAAACAAATTCCTCAGAGTACCATCTTTCAAGATGGAGACTATTCGGACTATTATTCCTCTGATCCAGGAGGGTCAATATATGACTACCGTGGACTTAAAGGATGTGTATTTACACATCCCTATTCACAGAGATCATCAATTCCTCAGATTCACCTTTCTGGACATGCATTACCAGTTTGTGGCCCTTCCCTTCGGGTTGGCCATGGCTCCCAGAATTTTCACAAAGGTGCTAGGGTCCCTTTTGACGGTTCTAAGACCGCGGGGTATAGCAGTGGCGCCTTATCTAGACGACATCTTAATTCAGGCGTCGACTTTCCAGCTAGCCAAGTCTTACTCGGACATCGTGTTGGCTTTTCTGAGATCTCACGGGTGGAAGGTGAACATAAAAAAACAGTTCTCTCTTCCCTCTCACAAGAGTTTCCTTCCTAGGGACTCTGATAGACTCGGTAGAAATGAAAATATTTCTGACAGAGGTCAGAAAATCAAAACTTTTAATCACTTGCCGAGCTCTCCATTCCTCGGCCATCAGTGGCTCAGTGTATGGAGGTAATCAGACTTATGGTAGAGGCAATGGACATAGTTCCTTATGCCCGCCTACACCTCAGATCACTGCAACTATGCATGCTCAAACAGTGGAATGGGGATTATGCAGATTTATCTCCTCAACTGCATCTGGACCAAGAGACCAGAGATTCTCTTCTCTGGTGGTTGTCTCAGGACCACCTGTCTCAGGGAATGTGTTTCCGCAGGCCAGAGTGGCTCATAGTAACGACAGATGCCAGCCTGCTAGGCTGGGGTGCAGTCTGGAAATCTCTGAAAGCACAGGGCTTATGGTCTCGGGAGGAATCTCTCCTCCCGATAAAAATTCTAGTACTGAGAGCGATATTCAATGCGCTTCAGGTGTGGCCTCAGCTAGCTGCGGCCAAATTCATCAGATTTCAGACAACATCACGACTGTAGCCTATATCAATCATCGAGGAACACAGAGTTCTCTAGCGATGATGGAGGTAACCAAAATTATCCAATGGGCGGAGGATCACTCTTGCCATCTCTCAGGAATCCATATCCCAGGGTAGAGAACTGGGAGGCGGATTTCCTAAGTTGTCAGACTTTTCATCCGGGGGAGTGGGAGCTCCATCCGGAGGTGTTTGCCTAGCTGGCTCGGCTATGGGGCACACCAGAATTGGATCTGATGGCGTCCCGACAGAACGCCAAACTTTCGCGTTACGGGTCCAGGTCCCGGGATCCCCAGGCGTTACTGATAGATGCTCTAGCAGTGCCCTGGTCCTTCAATCTGGCCTATGTATTTCCACCGATTCCTCTCCTCCCACGTCTGGTTGCCAGAATCAAGCAGGAGAGAGCTTCAGTGATTCTGATAGCGCCTGCGTGGCCACGCAGGACTTGGTATGCAGACCTGGTGGACATGTCATCTGTTCCACCGTGGACTCTGCCAATGAGGCAGGACCTTCTAATCCAAGGTCCGTTCAAGCATCCAAATCTAATTTCTCTGCATCTGACTGCTTGGAGATTGAACGCCTGATTCTATCAAAGCGTGGTTTCTCTGAGTCGGTCATTGATACCCTGATTCAGGCTAGAAAGCCTGTCACCAGGAAAATCTATCATAAAATTTGGCCCAAATATATTTGTTGGTGTGAATTCAAGGGTTACTCATGGAGTAAGATTAGGATTCCTAGAATTTTGTCCTTTCTCCAAGAAGGATTTGAGAAGGGATTATCAGATAGTTCCTTAAAGGGACAAATATCTGCTTTGTCCATTCTTTTACACAAACGCCTGGCAGATGTCCCAGACGTTCAAGCGTTTAGTCAGGCCTTGGTCAGGATCAAGCCTGTATTTAAACCTGTTGCTCCGCCATGGTGCCTAAACTTGGTTCTTAAAGTTCTTCAAGGGGTTCCGTTTGAACCTATGCATTCCATAGATATTAAGCTTCTATCTTGGAAAGTTCTGTTTTTAGTAGCTATCTCTTCGGCTCGAAGAGTTTCTGAGTTGTCTGCTTTACAGTATGACTCACCTTATCTTATTTTCCATGCAGATAAGGTGGTTTTACGTACCAAACCTGGATTCCTTCCTAAGGTTGTTTCTAATAGGAATATCAATCAGGAAATTGTTGTTCCTTCGCTATGTCCTAATCCTTCAAAGTAGGAACGTCTGTTGCACAATCTTGATGTGGTTCGTGCTTTAAAGTTCTACTTACAAGTAACCAAAGATTTCCGTCAAACATCTTCATTGTTTGTTGTCTATTCTGGTAAGCGGAGAGGTCAAAAGGCTACGCTACCTCTTTCTTTTTGGCTGAAAAGCATCATCCGTATGGCTTATGAGACTGCTGGCCAGCAGCCTCCTGAAAGAATTACTGCTCATTCTACTAGAGCAGTGGCTTCCACATGGGCTTTTAAAAATGAGGCTTCTGTTGAACAGATTTGTAAGGCGGCGACTTGGTCTTCGCTTCATACTTTTTCCAAATTTTCCAAATTCGATTCTTTTGCTTCTTCGGAGGCTATTTTTGGGAGACAGGTTCTACAAGCAGTGGTGCCCTCCATTTAAGGAACATGTCTTGTCCCTCCCTTCATCCGTGTCCTAAAGCTTTGGTATTGGTATTCCACAAGTATGGATGAATCCGTGGACTCGATACATCTTACAAGAGAAAACAGAATTTATGCTTACCTGATAAATTTATTTCTCTTGTGATGTATCGAGTCCACGGCCCACCCTGTCTATTTAAGACAGGTAGTATATTTTTATTTAAAAAACTTTAGTCACCTCTGCACCCTATAGTTTCTCCTTTTTCTTCCTAGCCTTCGGTCAAATGACTGGGGGGTGGAGCTAAGGGAGGAGCTATATAGACAGCTCTGCTGTGGGTGCTCTCTCTGCCACTTCCTGTAGGGAAGGAGAATATCCCACAAGTATGGATGAATCCGTGGACTCGATACATCACAAGAGAGAGAAATTTATCAGGTAAGCATAAATTCTGTTTTCTGCTAAGGTCAATTAGGAATGGTTATAAATGGCTTACTAGAGTGTGCAATCAGTGACTGTGGGGAACTTAGCTGTGTCTGCACTTCTGTGCTTAATATGAATTGGATATCCCCCCCGATGTTCAGAATTAAATTACAGGAAAAGGTGAACAAAATAAGTAATACAAGTGTATTGAAAAGTTGTTTTACTACATGTAATTAAACCATTTTATATTAATATCATTGAGGTGTTTAATGTTCCTTTAAGTATGCAATGTGCACTAGCATTTTAAATACAGCACTTGCTCAGATAGCCTAAGGTGCTTAATATCATCTGGTAATGACTGAATTTGTTAAATGCTGACATTGTACAAGCCATACTGGTACAAGCACATGCATAGAAAATTATTAAAGCTGTAACAGTGATACTTTTACTAGAAGAATGCTTGCCAATACATTTGAATTGCAAATATGTTGCTATTCAAAGATGTAATCCAGACATCCTCAAACTTGGCCCTCCAGAGGTTTTGCAACTACATTTTCCATGATGCTCAGCCATCTGATATGCTGGCTGAGCATCATGGGGAATGTAGTTCCAAAACCTCTGGAGGGCTCAGTTTGAGGATGTCTGATGTAATTCATCTGTGTATTTAAATTTTGACCGGAGTGTTCCTTTAAGTATACAGTTATGGGGTACAAAGATCAGAATACATTTACATAAATAAGGGTATAGGGCCCTGCCCTTGAGTCACTAATAAGCTGTAAACCATCTTTACATAAAATGATCATGAGAACAGGTGGACTTGTGAGCTTACATTCTAAATTATGTACATGGGGAAGTTGAGGGAGAGGGAAACATTAGTAGACACATCTTTGAACAGATATGTTTTTAAGGAATTCTTGAAGTTTTTGAGACTAGAGGAAAGTCTGACTGAACGACGCAAGGAGTTCCATATGATAGGTGCAGTCCTAGAAGTGTCTTGCAGACGAGTGTGTGAGTAAGTAATGAGACATGAGGAGAGTAGGTCTTGGCTAGAGCAAAGGGGGTGAGTTGGGGAGTATTTGTAGAGAAAGGCAGAAATGATGGTGCAGTGTTGGCGCGAGGGCTTTGTATGTCAACATTTTAGATTTTTATTCTTGAGGCTCAGAGAGTAGGTGGAGGTGTTGGCAAAGACACACACTGCATCCACCACACACACACTGCATCCACCACACACACACACACACACACACTGCATCCACACCACACACACACACACACACACACTGCATCCACCACACACACACACACACACACTGCATCCACCACACACACACACACACACACACACTGCATCCACCACACACACACACACACACACACTGCATCCACCACACACACACACACACACACACTGCATCCACCACACACACACACACACACACACACACTGCACCCACCACACACACACTGCACCCACCACACACACACTGCATCCACCACACACACACTGCATCCACCACACACACTGCATTAGGGCTGCAACAACTAATCGGTAAGTTTTGATCATAAAAATAGTTGTCAACAAATCTCATTATCAATTAGGTGGTCAGCGATTAGTTGGTCAGTTGCACAGCACCAGCTGCTTTAATCTGACGATCTACTGCAACTAAGATTGTGCAAAAATTTTTTAATTTATTTATTTTTTTAATCTTTTTTTCTATCCGATTAATCGGACAATAATTATCCGATTAATCGGATAGAAAAAATAATAATAAATAAAAATGTTTGCACAATACCATGTGCAGGAGTTCATTGGATTGAAGCAGCTGGTGCTGTGCAATAACCAACTAATCGCTGACCACCTAATTGATAATTACATTCTTTGACAACTATTTTTATGATCAATCTTACCGATTAGTTGTTGCAGCCCTACACTGCATCCACCACACACACACTGCATCCACCACACACACACTGCATCCACCACACACACACACACACTGCATCCACCACACACACACTGCATCCACCACACACACACACTGCATCCACCACACACACACACTGCATCCACCACACACACACACTGCATCCACCACACACACACACTGCATCCACCACACACACTGCATCCACCACACACACACACACACTGCATCCACCACACACACACACACTGCATCCACCACACACACACACACTGCATCCACCACACACACTGCATCCACCACACACTGCATCCACCACACACACACACACACACACACTGCATCCACCACACACACACACACACACTGCATCCACCACACACACACACACTGCATCCACCACACACACACACACACACACACTGCATCCACCACACACACACACACACACTGCATCCACCACACACACACACACTGCATCCACCACACACACACACTGCATCCACCACACACACACACACTGCATCCACCACACACACACACACTGCATCCACCACACACACACACTGCATCCACCACACACACACACTGCATCCACCACACACACACACACTGCATCCACCACACACACACACACACACACACACACACTGCATCCACACACACACACACACACACACACACACACACACACACTGCATCCAACACACACACACACACACACACACACACTGCATCCACCACACACACACACACACACTGCATCCACCACACACACACACACACTGCATCCACCACACACACACACACACACTGCATCCACCACACACACACACACTGCATCCACCACACACACACACACACACACACACTGCATCCACTACACACACACACTGCATCCACTACACACACACACTGCATCCACCACACACACACACTGCATCCACCACACACACACACACACTGCATCCAACACACACACACACACTGCATCCAACACACACACACACTGCATCCAACACACACACTGCATCCACTACACACACACACTGCATCCACCACACACACACTGCATCCACCACACACACACACACTGCATCCAACACACACACACACACACACACACACACACACACACACACACTGCATCCAACACACACACACACACACACTGCATCCACCACACACACACACACACACACACTGCATCCACCACACACACACTGCATCCACTACACACACACACTGCATCCACTACACACACACACACACACTGCATCCACTACACACACACACACACACACACTGCATCCACTACACACACACACTGCATCCACTACACACACACACTGCATCCACTACACACACACACTGCATCCACTACACACACACACTGCATCCACTACACACACACACTGCATCCACTACACACACACACTGCATCCACCACACGCGCACACACTGCATCCACTACACACACACACTGCATCCACCACACGCGCACACACTGCATCCACCACACACACACACTGCATCCACTACACACACACACTGCATCCACCACACGCGCACACACTGCATCCACCACACGCGCACACACTGCATCCACCACACGCGCACACACTGCATCCACCACACGCGCACACACTGCATCCACCACACCACGCGCACACACTGCATCCACCACGCGCACACACTGCATCCACCACGCGCACACACTGCATCCAATACACACGCGCTGAAGTGTTAATTCTTTTTTTCTCTGTGTAGCAAACAAATAACAAAGTTATATTATGTCTGACATTTATTCATTCTAACCAACAGAAAAACAATACATTTTTCTATAAAAACAAGTGAACAAAAATAATATTTTTAAAAACAGGGGCACTTTCATTGGTTAAAATTTACATTGCACTGGATTTGAAGAAATACTTACCTTTTACTTCTGCAAAACAGGATCACCGATCTCAGCCTCAGTTCCTCTGTACTGACGTTAGAAATGACAAAAATTGATTCCTCCGCTCATGGCTTGCACCCCAGAGCGTCCAGCTCGTGATGCCTGGCTGTGATTGGCGGAAGCCAGTTTCGTCATTGCTGTGGTCTACAGCAGGAAGGAGGGGGATCGTCAATCCTGCTTTGCAGGTGTAAAAGGTAAGTATTTCTTAAAATCCAGTGCAATGTTAATTTTCATCAATGAAAGTGCCCCTGTTTTTAAAAGTATTTTTAAAAACCGAGCAATCATTGATGAAAATTGACCTTCACTTTAAGAAAAATAAAATTTAAAAAAAATATATACAAAATAAAAGTATCCACTAGTGGAATTTGTCACCAAAATCCAAATTATCTGATAATAATAATCTGAAGATTTTACTTCTCTAAGAGAATACATAGGAGTCTAATTTATTGTTGGATTACAAATTGACATGTAATATGGGTTTTTGTATATATGAGTAACTGCATTTTCTATAGAGGTTAACAATTTTTGTTAAAACATTGGCATCTATGAAATTGTGTGGTACCTCCTTATACAGCAGTGTATGTGGAGTAATCCAAATTGTTTGGGTCATGCCAGACATTGGTGGTATAAACATAATTTGTATTAATGTAAAGTTCTTTGCTTTTACCCTATGTGTTGTATTAAAGGGACACTGAACCCACATTTTTTCTTTCATGATTCAGATAGAGCATGAAACTTTAATCAACTTTCTAATTTACTCCTATTGTCAAATTTTCTTTGTTCTCTTGCTATCTTTATTTTAAAAGCATGAATGTAAATCTTAGCAGCCAGCCCATTTTAGGTTCAGCACCATGGATAGCGCTTGCTTATTGGAGACTTATATTTACCCACCAATATGCAAGCATAACCCAGGTTCTCAACCAAAAATGGGCCGGCTCCTATGCATCACATTCCTGCTTTTTAAATAAAGATAGCAAGAGAACGAAGAAAAATTTATAATAGGAGTAATTAGAAAGTTGCCTAAAATTGCATGCTCTATCTGAATCATGAATGAAAAAATTTGGGTTTAGTGTCCCTTTCTTCTGTTATGTGTGATCAGTCCACGGGTCATCATTACTTCTGGGATATAACTCCTCCCCAACAGGAAATGCAAGAGGATTCACCCAGCAGAGCTGCATATAGCTCCTCCCCTCTACGTCAGTCCCAGTCATTCTCTTGCACCCAACGACTAGATAGGATGTGTGAGAGGACTATGGTGATTATACTTAGTTTTTATGACTTCAATCAAAAGTTTGTTATTTTACAATAGCACCGGAGCGTGTTATTACTTCTCTGGCAGAGTTTGAGGAAGAATCTACCAGAGTTTTTTACTATGATTTTAACCGGAGTAGTTAAGATCATATTGCTGTTCTCGGCCATCTGAGGGAGGTAAAAGCTTCAGATCAGGGGACAGCGGGCAGATGAATCTGCATTGAGGTATGTAGCAGTTTTTATTTTCTGAATGGAATTGATGAGAAAATCCTGCCATACCGTTATAATGACATGTATGTATACACTTCAGTATTCTGGGGATGGTATTTCACCGGAACTACTCTGTTAAAAGTCACTAATCCTTTTAATAAGTATTTATCATGTTAAACGTTTTTGCTGGAATGTAGAATCGTTTACATTTCTGAGGTACTGAGTGAATAAATATTTGGGCATTATTTTCCACTTGGCAGTTGTTTGGTTTTAATTGTGACAGTTTCGTTTCTCTTCACTGCTGTGTGTGAGGAGGAGGGGCCGTTTTTGGCGCTCTTTGCTACGCATCAAAAAATTCCAGTCAGTTACTCTTATATTTCCTGCATGATCCGGTTCATCTCTGACAGATCTCAGGGGTCTTCAAACTTCTTTGGAGGGAGGTAGATTCTCTCAGCAGAGCTGTGAGAATTTTATATTGACTGTGAATAAAAACGTTGCTCTGTAATTTTTATGTCAAATTTAATTATTGTTATTTTTCTAATGGGAACAAACCTTTGCTAAAAGTTGTGTTGTTTTAAAGTTTGATGCTATAACTGTTTTTCAGTTCATTATTTCAACTGTCATTTAATCGTTTAGTACCTCTTTGAGGCACAGTACGTTTTTTGCTAAAAAAGATTATAACCAAGTTGCAAGTTTATTGCTAGTGTGTTAAACATGTCTGACTCAGAGGAAGATATCTGTGTCATTTGTTCCAATGCCAAGGTGGAGCCCAATAGAAATTTATGTACTAACTGTATTGATGCTACTTTAAATAAAAGTCAATCTGTACAATTTGAACAAATTTCACCAAACAGCGAGGGGAGAGTTATGCCGACTAACTCGCCTCACGCGGCAGTACCTGCATCTCCCGCCCGGGAGGTGCGTGATATTATGGCGCCTAGTACATCTGGGCGGCCATTACAGATAACATTACAAGATATGGCTACTGTTATGACTGAAGTTTTGTCTAAATTACCAGAACTAAGAGGCAAGCGTGATCACTCTGGGGTGAGAACAGAGTGCGCTGACAATACTAGGGCCATGTCTGATACTGCGTCACAGCTTGCAGAGCATGAGGACGGAGAGCTTCATTCTGTAGGTGACGGTTCTGATCCAAACAGATTGGATTCAGATATTTCAAATTTTAAATTTAAATTGGAGAACCTCCGTGTATTACTAGGGGAGGTCTTAGCAGCTCTCAATGATTGTAACACCGTTGCAATACCAGAGAAACTGTGTAGGTTGGATAAATACTTTGCGGTACCGGCGAGTACTGACGTTTTTCCTATACCTAAGAGACTAACTGAAATTGTTACTAAGGAGTGGGATAGACCCGGTGTGCCGTTCTCACCCCCTCCAATATTTAGAAAGATGTTTCCAATAGACACCACCACTCGGGACTTATGGCAAACGGTCCCTAAGGTGGAGGGAGCAGTTTCTACTTTAGCTAAGCGTACCACTATCCCGGTGGAGGATAGCTGTGCTTTTTCAGATCCAATGGATAAAAAATTAGAGGGTTACCTTAAGAAAATGTTTGTTCAACAAGGTTTTATATTGCAACCCCTTGCATGTATCGCGCCGATTACGGCTGCGGCAGCATTTTGGATTGAGTCTCTGGAAGAGAACCTTAGCTCATCTACGCTAGACGACATTACGGACAGGCTTAGAGTCCTTAAACTAGCTAATTCATTCATTTCGGAGGCCGTAGTACATTTAACCAAACTTACGGCTAAGAACTCAGGATTCGCCATACAGGCACGTAGGGCGCTGTGGCTAAAATCCTGGTCAGCTGATGTAACTTCTAAGTCCAAATTACTTAATATACCTTTCAAGGGGCAGTCTTTATTTGGGCCCGGTTTGAAAGAAATTATCGCTGACATTACAGGAGGTAAGGGCCACGCCCTACCTCAAGACAAAGCCAAAGCTAAGGCTAGACAGTCTAATTTTCGTCCCTTTCGGAATTTCAAAACAGGAGCAGCATCAACCTCCACTGCACCAAAACAGGAGGGAGCTGTTGCTCGTTACAGGCAAGGCTGGAAGCCTAACCAGTCCTGGAACAAGAGCAAGCAGGCCAGGAAACCTGCTGCTGCCCCAAAGACAGCATGAACCGAGAGCCCCCGATCCGGGACCGGATCTAGTGGGGGGCAGACTTTCTCTCTTCGCCCAGGCCTGGGCAAGAGATGTTCAGGATCCCTGGGCGCTAGAGATCATATCTCAGGGATACCTTCTAGACTTCAAATTATCTCCCCCAAGAGGGAGATTTCATCTGTCAAGGTTGTCAACAAACCAGATAAAGAAAGAAGCGTTTCTACGCTGTGTACAAGATCTGTTATTAATGGGAGTGATCCATCCGGTTCCGCGGTCGGAACAAGGACAAGGGTTCTACTCAAACCTGTTTGTGGTTCCCAAAAAAGAGGGAACTTTCAGGCCAATCTTAGATTTAAAGATTCTAAACAAATTCCTAAGAGTTCCATCGTTCAAAATGGAAACTATTCGGACAATCTTACCCATGATCCAAAAGGGTCAGTACATGACCACAGTGGATTTAAAAGATGCTTACCTTCACATACCGATTCACAAAGATCATCACCGGTATCTAAGGTTTGCCTTCTTAGACAGGCACTACCAGTTTGTAGCTCTTCCATTCGGATTGGCTACGGCTCCAAGAATCTTCACAAAGGTTCTGGGTGCCCTTCTGGCGGTACTAAGACCGCGAGGGATTTCGGTAGCTCCGTACCTAGACGACATTCTAATACAAGCTTCAAGCTTTCAAACTGCCAAGTCTCATACAGAGTTAGTTCTGGCATTTCTAAGGTCGCATGGATGGAAAGTGAACGAAAAGAAGAGTTCTCTTTTTCCTCTCACAAGAGTTCCATTCTTGGGGACTCTTATAGATTCTGTAGAAATGAAGATTTACCTGACAGAAGACAGGTTAACAAAGCTTCAAAATGCATGCCGTGTCCTTCATTCCATTCAACACCCGTCAGTAGCTCAATGCATGGAGGTGATCGGCTTAATGGTAGCGGCAATGGACATAGTACCTTTTGCACGCCTACACCTCAGACCGCTGCAATTGTGCATGCTAAGTCAGTGGAATGGGGATTACTCAGATTTGTCCCCTACTCTGAATCTGAATCAAGAGACCAGAAATTCTCTTCTATGGTGGCTTTATCGGCCACACCTGTCCAGGGGGATGCCATTCAGCAGGCCAGACTGGACAATTGTAACAACAGACGCCAGCCTACTAGGTTGGGGCGCTGTCTGGAATTCTCTGAAGGCTCAGGGACTATGGAATCAGGAGGAGAGTCTCCTTCCAATAAACATCCTGGAATTGAGAGCAGTTCTCAATGCCCTTCTGGCTTGGCCCCAATTAACAACTCGGGGGTTCATCAGGTTTCAGTCGGACAACATCACGACTGTAGCTTACATCAACCATCAGGGAGGGACAAGAAGCTCCCTAGCAATGATGGAAGTATCAAAGATAATTCGCTGGGCAGAGTCTCACTCTTGCCACCTGTCAGCAATCCACATCCCGGGAGTGGAGAACTGGGAGGCGGATTTCTTGAGTCGCCAGACTTTTCATCCGGGGGAGTGGGAACTTCATCCGGAGGTCTTTGCCCAAATACTTCGACGTTGGGGCAAACCAGAGATAGATCTCATGGCGTCTCGCCAGAACGCCAAACTTCCTCTCTACGGGTCCAGATCCAGGGATCCGGGAGCGGTTCTGATAGATGCTTTGACAGCACCTTGGAACTTCGGGATGGCTTATGTGTTTCCATCCTTCCCGCTGCTTCCTCGATTGATTGCCAAAATCAAACAGGAGAGAGCATCAGTGATTCTAATAGCGCCTGCATGGCCACGCAGGACTTGGTATGCAGATCTAGTGGACATGTCATCCTGTCCGCCTTGGTCTCTACCTCTAAGACAGGACCTTCTGATACAGGGTCCATTCAAACATCAAAATCTAACTTCTCTGAAGCTGACTGCTTGGAAATTGAACGCTTGATTTTATCAAAACGTGGTTTTTCTGAGTCGGTTATTGATACCCTGATACAGGCTAGGAAGCCTGTTACCAGAAGGATTTACCATAAAATATGGCGTAAATACCTATACTGGTGCGAATCCAAAGGTTACTCCTGGAGTAAGGTTAGGATCGCTAGGATATTGTCCTTTCTACAAGAAGGTTTAGAAAAGGGTTTATCAGCTAGTTCATTAAAGGGACAGATTTCAGCTCTGTCCATCTTGTTACACAGGCGTCTGTCAGAAAATCCAGACGTCCAGGCCTTTTGTCAGGCTTTAGCTAGGATCAAGCCTGTGTTTAAAGCTGTTGCTCCGCCATGGAGTTTAAACTTAGTTCTTAACGTTTTACAGGGTGTTCCGTTTGAACCCCTTCATTCCATTGATATAAAATTGTTATCTTGGAAAGTTCTGTTTTTAATGGCTATTTCCTCGGCTCGAAGAGTCTCTGAGTTATCAGCCTTACATTGTGATTCTCCTTATCTGATTTTTCACTCAGACAAGGTAGTTCTGCGTACTAAACCTGGGTTCTTACCTAAGGTAGTCACTAACAGGAATATCAATCAAGAGATTGTTGTTCCATCCTTGTGTCCAAATCCTTCTTCAAAGAAGGAACGTCTTCTACACAATCTGGATGTAGTTCGTGCCCTCAAGTTCTACTTGCAGGCAACTAAAGATTTTCGCCAAACTTCTTCCCTGTTTGTCGTTTATTCTGGACAGAGGAGAGGTCAAAAAGCTTCTGCTACCTCTCTCTCTTTTTGGCTTCGTAGCATAATACGTTTAGCCTATGAGACTGCTGGACAGCAGCCTCCTGAAAGAATTACAGCTCACTCCACTAGAGCTGTGGCTTCCACTTGGGCCTTTAAGAATGAGGCCTCTGTTGAACAGATTTGCAAGGCTGCAACTTGGTCTTCGCTTCATACTTTTTCCAAATTTTACAAATTTGACACTTTTGCTTCTTCGGAGGCTATTTTTGGGAGAAAGGTTCTTCAGGCAGTGGTTCCTTCTGTATAATGAGCCTGCCTATCCCTCCCGTCATCCGTGTACTTTTGCTTTGGTATTGGTATCCCAGAAGTAATGATGACCCGTGGACTGATCACACATAACAGAAGAAAACATAATTTATGCTTACCTGATAAATTCCTTTCTTCTGTTGTGTGATCAGTCCACGGCCCGCCCTGTTTTAAGGCCGGTAAATATCTTTTAAATTATACTCCAGTCACCACTTCACCCTTGGTTACTCCTTTCTCGTTGATTCTTGGTCGAATGACTGGGACTGACGTAGAGGGGAGGAGCTATATGCAGCTCTGCTGGGTGAATCCTCTTGCATTTCCTGTTGGGGAGGAGTTATATCCCAGAAGTAATGATGACCCGTGGACTGATCACACAACAGAAGAAAGGAATTTATCAGGTAAGCATAAATTATGTTTTTAAGCTTGCAAGAGAGTGTACTTTTTTTTTTTTTTTTTTTAACATGTTGAGTGTATTTATAGATAAACCCAAGTTGCCTGAAAATTACACAGATGAAACTTGGCAAAAACTGAAAGGAGCCGTGGAAGCAATCCAAAATAGCACTTCAATAAAATACAATTTAGAGGAATTATACCAGGTCAGTATCTTTTCAGTCTTGGCCCCGTTTTATGTGTATTAAAGGGACATAACCATATTCTAAATCACTTGAAAGTGATGCAGCAGAACTGTAAAAAGCTGACAAGAAAATTTTTACCTGAACATCTCTTATGTAAAAAAGGTAGAAATATTACCTCAAACGTTCTTCAGCTCCCCCAGAGTAAGTGCTCTGTGAACAGTTATACTTCAGCTACTGTCCAGCTGCAAGTTGAAAAAAATATCAAATCAGCAGTGCTGAGGTCAGGCTTTTGCTCTGCTGTGATCTCATGAGATTTCACTGAAACTGGTGAGATTTCATAGTTAAAGTGAAGGTAAATTTTCAATACCATCAAGACATGAAAACATATTTTACTATTACCCCAACTTAATCGCTAACTTTTTGGCTGATTTTTTAATTTTATTTCTGCATTATCTATATTTCTAACTCCCTACCGTTGCGATGCGCGACTCCTCCCACATACCTTTTCCTCCTTTCCTTGTCTTTGACGTATAGAGCGGTCCCACCCGCTTTCTACGTATGCCTAAAGCGCGTTCACTAGGCTACGTGAAACAGCGCATGCAACATTCAGTGATCTCACTGTCTTCTGCGCACGCGCATATTACAAACCCTATCCCAACCGCGCATGCGTTAAATTAAATTCTAAACGTCTAATGGGTATTCAGAGATATTGAGAATACGCATGCGCAAAACGTGAGCGCGCGTAGATGCCGAGAAGAAGCTTAAAACAATGGCGCTTGCGCACAGGATAGAGTGAGCTGATGACGTGCACTGACGGCCGCCTAACGGCCAGAATTTCAGTTGGCTGATTCAGCCAACGTGATCAACAGCCAAAAAAAAAAAAAAAAAAAATGGGTTGCATTTGTGAACATTCACAAATGAATTAATAACAGCGATAACTTGATTTATAATGTTATTTATAAAGAATGATGAATGAAACTCATATTTATTTTTTAAAAGGAATGATATCCTGGATTGACATTAGGGTAAGTTTACTTTCACTTTAACTTGCTTAAACTTAATAGGGAAATAACGCTCCCTTTCAAGTCCTGGGACTAGCATCTCAATTGGGTGCTTAAAGTCCCTTTAAAATGAGATATGGCTACTGAGGAAATTTTGAGGTAAAATTTCTTCCTTTTTTATATAGATGATCAAGTAATATTTTCTAGTCAGCATTTCACAGCTATGCTGCATCACTTTCATATGCTTCAACATTTGGCTATCATGTCCCTTTAATAATAACATTCTAAATCTTACAACTGTTCCTTTTTTACTCTTATCAAAAATTTTTTTTATTATTTAATATCAAATCTTATTGAGTGATAGAATGTGGTATGAAATAGTTTGTCTGGCTTCCATAATGAACTAGATGACATTTTGAAATATTTGTTTTATTTCTCTTTTTGTTTTGTTTTCTTTCCCTTAGGCTGTGGAAAATCTTTGCTCTTACAAGATATCAGCAAATCTTTACAAACAGTTGAGGCAGATTTGTGAAGACCATATTAAAGCACAGATTCATCAATTCAGAGAATATCCTTTCAATTGTACCCTACTTCCTTATTAAGGAAGTGCCCGAATTCCCTTAATGTGTCATGCTTGGTGCCTTTGGATTGTAAGAATTTGAATCCTGAGTACATTTCAAGTGATGGTAAACCAGAAGTTAAAAAAGTTAGGATTTACCATCACTAAAAATAAACTGTAGTATTAGTCATCAGTTATTAAAACAGCATGCTAAACTCCCCTTTTTTGTGCTGCGTCAACCCACGGCACATCGTTCTTTACCAATGAGTTGACGTTTCCACCTCTAAACCAATAGCCGTGCTAGGATGCCGCACACGGCTTATTGGCTTAGAGGTGTAAATTGTATCTCTTTGAAGACGAGCACTGGGGCGTGGGTGGCCAGAGCCCTTGACTTTGGAGAGCTGCCGCGGCACAAAAAGGATGAGTTTAGCACTCTTCTTTTAATAACTGAAACTACAGTTTATTTTTAGTGATGGTAAATCAGAGCGTTTTAAAAACGCTAGAATTTACCATCACTTTAAGAAGCAGGATTCTACTTATTGTTTGTTTGAACAAACCTTTTCATGGTACTGTAATTGAAACATGTAAGAATGCAAAATAGTGTTTTCCTTTATACTGGTCAAATATATGTTACAATTAGTTGTCTGCTCCTTTCCGTATGTATCACTAGAAGATTTCACCAGTAACACCCACCCCTTGGATATAGAGGTCCAAATTTAACTATGAAAACACAACTTTACAAAATGGCTTACTTTATTAAGGATTAGTACATTATAGGATTTATATTATTAATAAAATCAGAATGCCTCATTTTCCTGAGCATTTTTTTAATTGGTTTTATAAATGTACTAGACTGGCAAGTAGTATTTGAGTACTTTCCATACACGTTATATGCTTTGTCCCTCAAGCTATTCAGTATCTCTGAAAGTGTCAGCTTTTTCATTTTGTAAAGTCATAAAACAAATTGGACCATTAATTCATCTTAGACAGCTGAGATTTGCTCACAGGTATGCTGTATCTATTTGTGTGCAACTAAACAGTTTGCATAAACTTTAACCCCTCCCACCCCCACTTTGGGGAAAAACACTAATCTTCGACTAATAAGAAATTGACTATCCAAGTTTGATTAGGCTAGTAACTTTTTTTTCTCCTGACATGTACACCATATTGATACTTTATCACTCCTGTATATATTTACTCAGAAAACCTTTGTACATCAAGATTGGTCCTAAGCCAGTCTATGCAGATTCCTCTTCAAATGGCACAAATTCACTTTTTTAGCTTACACCACTGGTTTTAAACCTGTCCTCAGGCCTCCCTAATAGACCACATTTTGGGGAAATCTTCACTGGAGCACGGGTGAAATCAGATGATTAGTAAACATATGGTTATTTTAACTGCTCTCATCCAAAGTAATCCCGAAAAGCTGGCCTGTTGGTGATGCCTGAGGACATGTTTGAAAACCAGTGGCTTAGACAATTTAATGGAATCAATCTATGTGCAATATTTCAGCCACCAGATGGAACCTTTGGCAAGGATCAGTACAAAACCAGTGTATTGAAATTTTGTTAATAACCCCTTTTCATGGTTTGTTGTTTATATTTGGGATTGTAGAAAATGAAACCAGTAGTGTGATTTTATTGGGGGGGGTAATTAATAATTTTTGTTTTTAGATTATAGAGAGTTGGCTGTGTTTTTTGTTTGTTTTGGGGTGTGGGCTCCATTTGGTAGTCCAAAACAGACATGATCTCTCTTCAAAGTTATGACCGTATGGTATAAGAAATATACATCTGGATGTAGTATGTCAATCAAGGCTTTTGCATGTTTTCTACTGCATGTGCATGAACAAATATGCCATCCAGAATTTACACCTACGGATGAGCTTAGTGAAATTTTACCAAATATACGCACTATTTAAAAAAATAAATAAAAAAAATTGTGTAGTTATAGGTCTAATTAAGATTGGTCCAGTAGTTTAGGCTGTAGCTTTGTCTATTAATTAGATTGTAAAAAAAAAAAATCTTATGTAGATTGAAGTCCGATACATTTTAAGTTTTCCTTAACACACAAATTACAGATTCTTTGGATAGTGTTCTTTTTCTTAAGAAAATTGATAAATGCTGGCAGGATCACTGCAGGCAAATGGTAAACAGAAGTTTTATTATTAAAGTTCATGTATTCTTAAGATATTTTCAGGGATATACATTTGTATAGTTAGTTTTAAAGTGAATGTAAAGTTTCACAAATAAAAGCCCTGTTTTTAATAGTATTTTTAAAAACAGGGCTTTCATTCGTGAAACTTTACATTCACTTTAATTTATACCAAATTTCTTACAACTGTTGGAAACAAATGTCACTTCTATTTAGCTGATCTGTCAAGTTACTAAGTTCTAGTTGTGTTTAATTTGTCCAACTGGAAAAAGTAGGACTGATAAAGGGAATGCTACCAAAACACAGGAGGGAATAAAATGTTCAATTTTCTTTACACTATCTGTTATTTTTTTTTTAGAATTTGTACTTGTGTGTGTGTTTTTTTTTTTTAATCCTGTTTTCTGTAGATGTTATAATACTTTGCAGTGAGAGCTGTAGTTTACTAATGATGTGTTAAAAGATCAATAAACACCTTGAAAATACCAGGCATTTCTGTTGTCTTGCTATACAATGGCATAGTAGCCAAGTCTAAACATTTTTAAAACAAACTGGAATCATTTGCCACAGTTGTTTTTTAAATGACTCGTACCATTTGCTTTATTTGGAGTCAATCTGGGCTTGATTCTGCGCCGGACCAGGCTAGTTACGCTCATTATGTTAGTATAAAGTTAATTGTTTTACAGTTCTTACTTGTTAGTTAATTTAGTGCAAATATATTACAGGGTTACAGCAAAATGCATTTCCAACTCTGACAGTTAGAAAATACACAATTTTCATCGCTAAATTACATGAAAATAGGGCAAAATAATGAAAGTATATTGGAAAGTTGGAAATTAGGCGTAATTAAATATGTTTACTATCTCTTTAAGGTTTACATTGACATTTCATAAATCCGATATCCTGTTCTATAAAATGTTTAAAGGGACACTATACACTAGATTTTTCTTTGCATAAATGTTTTGTAGATGATCCATTTATATATCCCATACAGTTTTTTTGTTTTTTTAAATGGATAGTTTTGCTTATTCTCTTCCTAAATGGAAAGAGTCCACAGCTGCATTCATTACTTTTGGGAAATAAGAACCTGGCCACCAGGAGGAGGCAAAGACACTCCAGCCAAAGGCTTAAATACTCCTCCCACTTCCCTCATCCCCCAGTCATTCTTTGCTTTTCGTCCCAGGAGGTTGGCAGAGAAGTGTCAGAAGTTTGTTTTCGTCTCTTATGGAGGGTAGTACTCTTAGACATGGGACGGGAGTTTAAAGTAATCCTATCAGTCTCTCAGTGGGGGCCTGGATGAAAGTTAGTCCGTAGATGCAGGGAGAGTCTTTCTGTGAAACCATCCCGACTCATATTAACAGCTCCACTAGCAATCTGCGTTGTCTAACTTCGCTTTGCTGCCTGCTTTCTTCTCTTAAGTCAATGGCGGAGGTGCTGCTACTATTCGTCACACTTGAAGGGCCTTATTCCTGTTCCACGGTGTAGATTCCGGTAAGATCATTTCATTTTACTTCATCAGAATGTACTATAACCCTGTTTCCCGTAAGGAACTATCTTGCGGGACTTATTAAGTATATTTATAGGTCCTCAGTGAGGCTCCTTTGGTATCTTGGAATCGAGGGTTAAGGTCTCCCTAGGGAGATTATCGAACAGGGGGGGGTTTAATCATGTTTGTTATGTGATTCAATCTGCTTATGTGTAGTGTTAACTGGGCTCTTGCCTAGAACATACTGCTCCTGACTACTACACATGCAGGTAACCCAGATTATGTTTATCCGTCCTTACAGGGCGGCTTGTCCCTCCCCCCCCCCCCAGCTCATTTTTGCTTTCCCATATTTTTGGCGATTATGCGCCTGCAAAGTCTAGACGTTTATTTGTGCTCGTGCCCGATTTTGTCCCGGGTTTACCGGCCTTGGGTGGGCCTATACAGTTCCCTGCGGGTGCAGCTGTTCCTGAGTGTTGTGCCTTTCGTTACAGAATAGCGCGTCTTCGCGTTTTACTCAGAATCATTTTTGAGTTATTAAAGGATCCTATCCTTAACGGATACAGGAATCCGCAGTATTCTACTTCGAATGGCTCATCTCATTAGACATGAGGGGATGACGTAATCTCCAAACTGTCTGCTTATTGAGGTCTTATTGAGGTCCCAGTTTTTTGTTGGAAGATCAGGGTTCCGTTTGGCTGGTCCTGCGGGTATGCCTGTTTTCTTCCTGGGCGTTAACATACGGGATGCCTTATATTTTCTTTTATCCGGTTAGGATGCCTTTTATTTTTGATTATGTGTTACCTTTGGAAACTTCTGGGATATATTCTCTCTGGTTGCTTCTTCGGAAGTTAAAGGGACACGTTAGTCCTATGTTTTTCTGTTTTGCCTTCCCCTTTGAGGAAGGATTTAGGCAGCTTGACAGTTATGACCCCAGCTGCGGCTGGTCCTGCTGGGATTCAGATCTTCTGTCCTGTGGCTTATTCAGACATGTGACGCCTGTTCTGCCTGGCTGATCTGGTGGGGCGCCGAGTGCTCACAATTATTTGTGTGTTTCTTTATAAGTTCAGCTAAGCTCTCTAAAAGGATTTGTATGGCAGGAAGGATTGTGTCCTTATTCAGCCTTTAATCTGACCGGGTCAGTGGAGTTCTGCTGCATCACTTTTTTTTTTTTTTTACTCCAATTTCTTCGAGGCCTAGAGTTCTTTCCTCTCTTGGGAGGATTGGGGGTTTACGCCTCCTTACCGCAGTTTTGGGTGGTTTGGCCTTCTACGGCTCTGGAATTGTCCTTGGACTTATTCCTGCTGTGGTTCTCTTCTTTAAACCTTTCGGACTTTGTCTGTTCCTCTGAGACCTGGTTCTCTTCAGGAGTTGGTTCCTTTGTAGGGACATGGGCAGTGTGGTCCCCTCAAGCTCTGTTTAGGGTTTCTTCCCTGGAGCTGGGGGATGCTCTGCATCCTTCATCTTCACCTCTGATTTTAGGGGGGGGATGTGGAGACTAGCCTCTGTTCGAGTGACTTTGTCCTCGAGGTATCCCCTTGTTTTCTAGTGACCTTGTTTCTGTCTTTGAGTCCTTGGCTCCTTGGAGCGTTGGACTCTGGCAAGGGGTGGTCTCATCTTTTGGCGGGACTTGCAAGTTTTTCTCGTTGTCCAATTTACTTTGGACTTTGTATGGTTATCTCCCAGGGGTCTGGTTTTTATATCGGGGGATTTCAGTTTCCGGGTTCTAGTTTTGGGGGGCTCTGACCTTCTCGCTCTGGTTCTTCTGGTGGCTGAGGTTCTCACTCAGCGCTTCCTTTGTGGATCCCATTGCGGGTTGTACCGGACTGTTAGGATCTAGAGCTGGTACCGGGTTCCCCAATTCCAGGAATCTTGGGCTGTGTCCTACGGTTGGGCTAGTTGAACTAGTTCCGGCTGGTGAGGTAGCTTAGTTTGTACATGCCCTGACTACAAAAAAGACCTGTTTAACAGATGCAAGGTCACAGGTTCAGATCACGACAGGGCCGTCTCAGCCCTTCTTCCTACAGAGGTCGATAAATGAGTACCATTAGATTTGGCAGGGTTTTCTGGGTGCCGATGCCCCTTGGTCGGCTTGCTGATCTAGTGTGATGGCTTCGCTGCTCTGCTAGCAAAAACCACTGCAGCTATGACACCTTGTCTGGTGCTAGCAAGTTAAAATATTCAGGGGATTCCTTCCAGATTAGGGCATTAGAGATGTGTTCTCTCAGTTCAGCTTCTGGCTGTGTCCTGGGGGCAGGGGCTCTGTCCTTCTGGCCCTTTTTCTGGCCCCTTTTGTTAGGGGGCTTATATCCTTCTTTCTGAAGTGTGGGCCCTATCTTAAGAGCTTCTCCTGTCTTCAGGAGGTTGGGACAGACGGGTTAACCTATTTTGGAGAGAAGTACGCTCTCTGGGTTGTTCTGTCCATCTGTAGAGTGTCTGGCTCCGCCTTGAGTCTATGTTGGGCCTTAGCTAGATCTCTAGGTCTACGGCCTTATCGACGGTCTCCATGTGGTGTTCGGGTTGGAATCCGAGCTCTGTTGTAATGGCTGTACCATCTTCCACTCGTTGTTTGAATTGGGGTTTTCTGGTTCCCTGGTTTTGGAACTGCCGATGCTTGAGTTGGCCTGGCTGGAGGTAGGTACTGAGATCTGTTCTTCTTGGATCTTGAGGGTGCATTGGTCCTTGTTAAAGTTCTGGGCTCTCCTTTTATTTTCAAGACCTATGTGTAGGTCTGGCTTTTCGGTTGCTTAGAGTGTGCCTTCTGTAGTGGAGGTTTAGCACTCTACATTTTGGTTGCCACTTCTTGCAAGTATTTCTGTGTCATCATGAGGATAGCTGCGTGTCCTTGACTCTGGTATTTACCTTCGCCTGGGTCTGCTACATGTAATTTTGCCTGAATTCTTCAGTGTTCTGGGTCTGCTACATGTAAGTTGCCTGAATTATTCAGTGTTCTGAGCTCGGAGGATGTTTGGTCTCTGTTTTCAGTTGTCCCTAGGCGCTGTTTGACTTGCTGTCTGGCAAGTGAGGGTTGCTCTTTTGAAACCCGCTGCAGCTGTCTGCGCCTTGATCGTGAGCTAGCTGTTCCAATCCTTTGCAGGATGTTGTGAGAACCTTCTCTGTTCTGCTACCTGGTTGTAAACCTTGTGATTTCTATTTGTATAAGGTGTTGTCTCCTATTGTTGCCAGGACCCATTTGGGTCTTGTTAGCTTAGTTTAATTTGAGGGTTCTCCTTTTAATGGAGTTTATGGTAACCTTCGGTTTCCATTTGGTTCCTTGCCTTGTTCCTTTGGGAGTTCGGCTGAGGTTCCCTTCGCTAGTAAAGGGTGTATGGTGGGAGATCAACTGTTGGGCGACGGTGTCTCCCGGAAGACTGTTGGCTCAGTTGAGTCTGAGTTGTGGTCTCTAGCTCGGCTTCTGGACTGTCTGGTCAGTGTCCTTGGGGCCTTTTTCACTTCCTGTTTTCTTGGCTTCGGTTGAAGCGTTTTTTTTTTTTTTGTTTTGTTTTTTTTGGTTAGTGGTTTTCAGGCCTGGTGCCCTCCCATTTTGGCATTGTGTCCTCTATAGCTTGGGTATTGTTTTCCCAAAAGTAATGAATGCAGCTGTGGAATCTTTCCATTTAGGAAGAAAAACACAAATTATGCTCACCTGATAATTTTCTTTTCTTCCGATGGAAAGAGTCCACAGCTCCCCACCAGTCTTTATGTGGGGCGTCTTGTTTTTATTCTTCTGGCACCTTTTCACCCTGATATTTCTTCTACTGTTCCAGAATGACTGGGGGATGAGTGAAGTGGGAGGAGCATTTAAGCCTTTGGCTAGGGTGTCTTTGCCTCCTCCTGGTGGCCAGGTTATTATTTCCCAAAAGTAATGAATGCAGCTGTGGACTCTTTCCATCGGAAGAAAAGAAAATGATCAGGTAAGCATAATTTATGTTTTTTAAATAACATTGCTCTGATTTTCAGACTTTTTACCAAGCCCCAAAGTTTTAGAATACTGATGTATACCTTCTCCAGCTTGCTTCTGTTTGTGTAAAGGGTCTTTTTATATGCAAAGGGAGGGGGGGGGGGTAAATGTCTGCTATTTCCCACTTGCTGTGGGTGTTCCAGTAACCTTTTAAACAGAGCTAAACTGAGAGCTTCTAAGTAGGTTTTTTACTGGATTTTTATTTCAGTATCTGTGCATATTATTCTTTATAGTAATGTCTATTACATGCAGTTATATGAAAATTGGCGTATACTGTCCATTTAATAGGGTATTGTACGCATATGCTTTTTGGTGTAAAGAATATTTGTAGCTGCTCAGCCATTCAGCTGAACACTATTGGTAGTTGCACAACTAATACTTTGCTATTTGATTCATTGTAATATAAGTTTGCTTTTCATTTGTGTTTGTTTTTATGGGGAAAAAACCCCAAGTCTTTATATTTGAATGTTTGGAAGACAGGGTTCCTTTAAACATTTTTTTTGGTGTATATAAAATGCTAAATAAAAGTGAATGTAAATTTTGATGCTAAAGTGCCCAGTTTTTAAAAATTCGATTAAAAACAGGGGCACTTTAATTCATCAAAATATACATTTCACTCCTGTTGTAAAAAAAAACTTAACTTTTTAATCTTCACAGCAGCTCCAGCTTCCTCCACCCTTTGCAAAGCCTCTTCCTGGGTCTAAAATGAGGAATCCGGCTTCCTCCAATCACGGCATTGAATCAGACACTGATTCCCCCTGGGGGGAAGCTGTGATCGGAGGATAACCTATCCATCATTTCTGACATCAGAAATGGCTTGCAACGACCGGAGGAGAGCTGTGAAGATTAAAAGGTAAGTTGTTTTGTTTTTTTCACAACAGGAGTGAAATGTAAATTTTGATGAATTAAAGTGCCCCTGTTTTTAATCACATTTTTAAAAACTGGGTACTTAAGCATCAAAATTTACATTCACTTTAAAGGGACATGAAACCCAATTTTTTTTTCTTTCATGATTCAGATGGAGAATACAATTTTAAACAACTTTCTTATTTACTTCTATTATCTAATTTGTTTCATTGTCTTGGTATCATTTGTTGAAGAAGCAGAAATGCACTAATGGTTTCTGATTGAACTCGTGGGTGAGCCAATCACATTCAATATATATGCAGCCACCAATCAACGGCTAGAACCTAGCTTCTCTGCTGCTCATGTGCTTGCCTAGGTAAACCTTTCAGCAAAGGATAACAAGAGAAGGAAGCAAATTAAATAGAAGTACATTGGAAAGTTGTTTAAAATTGTATACTCTATCAGAATCATGAAATAGAGCAGGCTACCATTGATTTAAAACGTAAAACCATTAAATCATATAGAAGTTCACTTTATAATATGCAGTGAGAAGAGCATATCTTTAATACTATATTTTTCACATTGCATACAATATACAGAAATAATTTATGTTCTGTCTATAACAAATATAATATCATACTATGAAATGAGATCTTCAAAATGTAAAGTTTATTGAAAACCTTAGAGACATGACCCAAAAAAGTTTCTTTTATGATTTAGGTAGAACATGCAATTTCTTCTATAAGATACGAGTCCACGGATTCATCTTTTACTTGTGGGATATTATCCTCCTGCTAACAGGAAGTGGCAAAGAGCACCACAGCAGAGCTGTCATTATAGCTCCTCCCTTGACTCCACCCCCAGTCATTCTTTTTGCCTACTCTAAGTACTAGGAAGGGTAAAGTGAAAGAGGTGATAAAATGTTAGTTTTTATTTTCTTCAAGCAAGAGTTTTTTTTATTATTTTAAATGGTACCGGTGTGTATTATTTTTTCCCTCAGGCAGCAGATGGATGAAGACTTCTGCCTGGAGGCTGATGATCTTAGCAGTTGTCACTAAGATCCAGAGCAGTTCCCACAAAATGGCTGAGGAGTACTTAAGAAACTTCAGTGTGAGGAACGTTTTTCATGCTATAAGCAGTGAGGTATGTTCAGTCATTTTTTTCTGGAGAGACTGTGGTATTTCAGAATTGGCTGACAGTATCCCCATGAGGGATAAAGGGTAAGCAGTAATCCTAATATATATAGAGGGGTATTACTGAGCTTGCATATATGGGCTAAGAATAAATGGTTGACACTGAGTTTTGAATGTTTGTGGGCAAACATTTACATAACTGGTAGTGCTGATAACGTTTTTATGTGGAACGTTTTTCATGCTAATGAGAGGGTACACATGGCTTTCTTTTGGGGTTTAGGAACCCACATGGCTAGTTTTAGACCGCTCTGGTGCGGTTCATTTGGGCTGAGAGACATCAAGTGAGATGAGCGGGGCCTATTTTCGTGCCTCAGTTGCGCAGTTGTTTTTGTCAGGCAAGCAGCAAGCTCCAACTCCGGTGGGCCCTTGTGAGCTGTATTGGACCAAATCGAAGCTTTAAACCAGTTTTGCAGACCCCTGAGGGCAGGTAGGCGCCACAGCAGGGCTGTGGCGAGGTGCAGGGGGTGTTTTTTATTGATATAAACGTTTTTTAATTATCCGTTTTTTCTAGTAAGGGTTAAGTGTTCCTTTCCTTGTGGGGCAAACTTAGCTGCATAGTTTGGATGCTTCTATCATAAAATTGGAACGATTTGATTGTTTTAAAGCAGTTTTGGAAAACTTGTATGCTTTTTTTCTCTTAAAGGCGCAGTACCGTTTTTTAAGATTGTTATTTTTTCACTAAATAAAGTGTTTTCAAGCCTGTTTAACATGTCTGACATTGAGGAAAGCCAATGTTCCATGTGTTTAGAAGCCATTGTGGAACCCCGACTTAAAATGTGTCCCTCATGCACTGAAAGGGCCTTAAATTGCAAAGAACATATTTTAGCTGATAAAAGTATTTCGCAGGATGATTCTCAGTCAGAAGAGAATCGTGTTATGCCATCTAATTCTCCCCAAGTGTCACAACCGTTGATGCCCGCACAAGTGACGCCAAGTACTTTTAGTGCGTCTAATTCTTTCACCCTGCAAGATATGGCCGCAGTTATGTCTACTACACTCACTGAGGTTTTATCTAAACTGCCTGGTTTGTAGGAGGGAAGTGCAGTAGGTCCGGTGTGAGAGTAAATGCTGAACCTTCTGACGCTTTATTAGACATCTGCGATGTACCCTCACAATGTTCTGAGTTGGGGGTGAGGGAATTGCTGTCTGAGGGAGAGCTTTCTGATTCAGGAAAGATGTTCCCTCAAACAGACTCAGATATGACGGCTTTTAAGTTTAAGCTAGAACACCTCCGCTTGTTGCTCAGGGAGGTTTTGGCGACTCTGGATGATTGTGACCCTATTGTAATTCCACCAGAGAAATTGTGTAAAATGGATAGATATCTAGAGGTTCCTACTTACACTAATGTTTTTCCGGTCCCTAAGAGGATTTCAGACATTGTTACTAAGGAGTGGGATATACCAGGTATTCAGTTCTCTCCCCCTCCTACTTTTAAGAAAATGTTTCCCATATCTGACAACATTCGGGATTCGTGGCAGACGGTCCCTAAGGTGGAGGGAGCTATTTCTACCCTGGCTAAGCGTACAACTATACCTATTGAGGACAGTTGTGATTTCAAAGATCCTATGGATAAAAAAATTAGAGGGTCTTCTAAAGAAAATATTTATTCATCAGGGTTTTCTTCTGCAACCTATAGCGTGCATTGTTCCTGTAACTACTGCAGCTGCTTTTTGGTTCGAGGCTCTAGAGGAGGCTCTTAAGGTTGAGACCCCATTAGATGATATTATGGACAGAATTAGGGCTCTCAAGCTAGCTAATTCTTTCATTACAGATGCCACTTTTAAACTGGCTAAATTAGCGGCAAAGAATTCAGGTTTTGCCATTTTAGCGCGTAGAGCGTTATGGCTTAAGTCCTGGTCTGCTGATGTGTCATCAAAATCTAAGCTTTTAACTATTCCTTTCAAGGGTAAGACCCTATTCGGGCCTGAACTGAAAGAGATAATTTCCAACATCACTGGAGGAAAAGGCCATGCCCTTCCTCAGGATAAGACAAATAAGATGAGGACCAAACTTAATAATTTTCGTTCCTTTCGAAACTTCAAAGGTGGTTCCCCTACCTCCTCCCCTGCTGCAAAGCAGGAGGGGAATTTTGCTCAATCCAAGTCAGTCTGGAGACCTAACCAGACTTGGAACAAGGGTAAACAGGCCAAGAAGCCCGCTTCTGCCACCAAGACAGCATGAAGGGGCAGCCCCCGATCCGGGACCGGATCTAGTAGGGGGCAGACTTTTTCTCTTTGCTCAGGCTTGGGCAAGAGACGTTCAGGACTCTTGGGCTTTAGAAATCGTGACCCAGGGGTATCTTCTAGTCTTCAAAGATTCTCCTCCAAGGGGGAGACTTCATCTTTCACGGTTGTCTGTAAACCAGACAAAAAGAGAGGTGTTCTCACGCTGTGTAGAAGACTTAGATACTATGGGGGTAATCTGCCCAGTTCCAAAAGCAGAACAGGGGCAGGGGTTTTACTTCAATCTGTTCTTGGTTCCCAAAAAAGAGGGAACCTTCAGACCGATTTTAGATCTCAAGATCCTAAACCAATTCCTCAGAGTCCCATCCTTCAAGATGGAGACCATTCAGACTATTTTACCAATGATCCAGGAGGGTCAATATATGACCACCGTTGATTTGAAGGATGCGTATCTTCACATTCCTATCCACAAAGATCATCACCAGTTCCTCAGGTTCGCCTTCCTGGACAAGCATTACCAGTTTGTGGCTCTTCCCTTCGGGTTGGCCACAGCTCCCAGAATTTTCACAAAAGTGCTAGGGTCCCTTTTTGGCGGTTCTAAGGCCGCGGGGCATAGTAGTGGCGCGTTATCTGGACGATATCTTAATTCAGGCGTCAACTTACCAACTAGCCAAATCTCACACGGACATCGTGTTGGCTTTTCTAAGATCTCACGGGTGGAAGGTGAACGTAAATAAGAGTTCACTTATCCCTCTCACAAGAGTTCCATTCCTGGGAACTCTGATAGATTCGGTAAACATGAAAAATTTTCTGACGGAGGTCAGAAAATCAAAGATCTTAACCACCTGCCGAGCACTTCATTCCATTCCTCGGCCGTCAGTGGCTTAGTGTATGGAGGTAATTGGACTAATGGTAGCCGCAATGGACATAGTTCCGTTTGCTCGCTTGCATCTCAGACCACTGCAACTATGCATGCTCAGACAGTGGAATGGGGATTATGCAAATTTATCTCCTCAGATAAATCTGGATCAAGAGACCAGCATGGGTCATAGTGACGACGGACTCCAGACTATTGGGCTGGGGTGCAGTCTGGAATTCCCTAAAAGCAACAGGGTGTGTGGACTAAGGAGGAAGCTCTCCTTCCAATAAATATTCTAGAACTGAGAGCGATATTAAACGCGCTTCAGGCGTGGCCTCAGTTGGCTTCAGCCAGGTTCATAAGATTCCAGTCGGACAATATCACGACTGTAGCATATATCAATCGTCAGGGGGGAACAAAGTTCTCTAGCGATGGTAGAGGTTTCCAAAATAATTCGAAGGGCAGAGACTCACACTTGCGATCTATCAGCAATCTATATCCCAGGAGTGGAGAACTGGGAAGTGGATTTTCTAAGTCGTCAGACTTTTCATCCGGAGGAGTGGGAGCTCCATCCGGAGGTGTTTGCACAATTGATTCATCAATGGGGCACACCAGAATTTGATCTGGTGGCATCTCGTCAGAATCCCAAACTTCCTTGTTATGGGTCCAGATCAAGGGATCCCCAAGCAGTACTGATAGATGCTCTAGCAGTACCTTGGTCGTTCAACCTGGCTTATGTGTTTCCACCATTTCCTCTACTTCCTCGTCTGATTGCCAGAATCATACAGGAGAGGGCTTCGGTGATTTTGATAGCACTTGCGTGGCCACGCAGGACTTGGTATGCAGACCTGGTGGAAATGTCATCTCTACCACCGTGGACACTGCCATTGAGACAGGACCTTCTCATTCAAGGTCCGTTCCAGCATCCAAATCTAGTTTCTCTGCGGCTGACTGACTGGAAATTGAACGCTTGATTTAATCTAAGCGAGGATTCTCTGAGTCAGTCATAGATACCTTGATTCAGACTCGAAAGCCTGTCACTAGGAAGATTTACCATAAGATATGGCGTAAATATCTTTATTGGTGTGAATCCAAAGGCTACTCATGAAGTAAGATCAGGATTCCTAGGATTTTGTCCTTTCTCCAAGAAGGATTGGAGAAAGGGTTATCAGCTAGTTCCTTAAAGGGACAGATATCTGCTTTGTCAATTTTACTGCACAAGCGTCTGGCAGATGTTCCAGACGTTCAGTCGTTTTGTCAGGCTTTGGTAAGAATTAAGCCTGTGTTTAAACCTGTTTCTCCGCCATGGAGTTTGAATTTAGTTCTTAAGGTTCTTCAAGGGGTTCCGTTTGAACCTATGCATTCCATAGATATTAAGCTTCTATCTTGGAAAGTTCTGTTTTTAGTTGCTATCTCTTCGGCTCGAAGAGTTTCTGAACTATCTGCATTGCAATGCTACTCGCCTTATCTTGTTTTCCATTCTGATAAGGTGGTTTTGCGTACCAAACCTGGATTCCTTCCTAAGGTTGTTACTAATAAAAATATTAATCAGGAAATTGTTGTTCCTTCCCTGTGTCCTAATCCTTCCTCTAAGAAGGAGTGTCTGTTGCACAACTTGGACGTGGTTCGTGCTTTGAAGTTTTACTTGCAAGCGACTAAAGCTTTCCGTCAACCATCTTCTCTGTTTGTTGCCTATTCTGGAAAACGTAGAGCTCAAAAAGCTACGGCTACCTCTCTTTCTTTTTGGCTGAAAAGCATCATCCGTTTGGCATACGAGACTGCTGGACAGCAGCCTCCTGAGCGAATTACAGCTCACTCTACTAGAGCGGTGGCTTCCACATGGGCTTTTAAAAATGATGCTTCTGTTGAACAGATTTGTAAGGCTGTGACTTGGTCTTCACTTCATACCTTATCCAAATTTGATACTTTTGCTTCTTCGGAGGCTATTTTTGGGAGAAAAGTTCTTCAAGCAGTGGTGCCTTCTGTTTAGGCATCTGTCTTGTCCCTCCCGTTCATCCGTGTCCTGTAGCTTTGGTATTGTATCCCACAAGTAAAGGATGAATCCGTGGATTCGTCATATCTTATAGTAGAAAAGTAAATTTATGCTTACCTGATAAATTGATTTCTTCTATGATAAGAGTCCACGGCTGCCCTGTCAATTTAAGACAGATTATATTTTTTTGATTTAAAACTTCAGTCACCTCTGCACTTTTTAGTTTCTCCTTTTTCTTCCTGTACCTTCGGTCGAATGACTGGGGGTGGAGTCAAGGGAGGAGCTATATAGACAGCTCTGCTTTGGTGCTCTTTGCCACTTCCTGTTAGCAGGAGGATAATATCCCACAAGTAAAGGATGAATCCGTGGACTCGTCGTATCATAGAAGAAATCAATTTATCAGGTAAGCATAAATTTACTTTTTAAACAACTTTCCAATTTACTTCTATTATCAAATTTGCTTCATTCTCTTGGTATAATTTGTTGAAGGATTAGCAATGCACTACTGGATTCTAACTGAACACATGAGTGAGCCAATGACGATCGGTGTATATATATTCAGCAACCAATCAGCAGCTAGAACCTTGGTTCTTTGCTGCTCCTGAGCTTTCCTAGATAAACCTTTCAGCAAAGTATAACGAGAAGGAAGCAAAATAAATAATAGAAGTAAATTGGAAAGTTGTTTAAGATTGTATGCTCTGTCTAAATCACTAAAGAAAAAATTTGGGTTTCTTTTACAAGATAGAGTCCACGGGTTTCATCCTTTACTTGTGGGATATAATCCTCCTGCTAACAAGAAGTGGCAGAGCACCACAGCAGAGCTGCTATATAGCTCCTCCCTTAACTCCTCCCCCCAGTCATTCTCTTTGCCTATGCATAGCAATAGGAAGGGTAAAGTTTGTGGTGATAAAAAGATAGTTAAACTCTTGATTGAAGAAAAAATTTATTTTAAATGGTACCGGTGAGTACTGTTTTTACTCTGGCATGATATGGAAGAAGAATCATGCCTTGAGTCTGATCTTAGCAGTAGTAACTAAAATCAATGTTTGTTCCCACAAGCGTTGCTGAGGAAGTACGGGAGAAGTCTTCAGTATGGGGGAACGATTTCTTGCTACAAGCAATTTCAAGGTATGTGCAGTCATTTGCATTCTGAGGAGACATGATATATCAGAATTTGGCTGACCTATTCGCCATGCGTGGCAAGTGTAAGCAGTAGTCCTTATTATAGGGTGGTACTGTGGTAACCTGTGTATTATTATCCCATTCTGAATAACATGGGATACTTAAGGGCTATGTGGTTAGACACTGGAGCAGCCTAGGAAACCTAATGGTAGACGATTATGGGGTTTATTGAGGCTGAGTTTGTATTTTATGTGGGGTTCACATGGTATTTATTTCAAAAGAAGTAGTGTGTACATAGGTTATTTAGAAAATGCTTCCTATGCGGTTTTCTGTAGTTTTGGCTCATCTGACATGATGGGCGGGGCCTATTTTCGCGCTACAGTGCGCAGTTAGTTTTCTGGAGACGTAGCAGCCATTAGCTCCGGTTGGAACTAGACTGTGAGGCTGTACTTTGGAGTGAGACCGGATCATTTTGACAGGTCTTGGGGGCAGGTAGGCGCCACAGCAGAGCTGTGGCGTGGTGCAGAAGTATTTAAGTGAAAATGTGTCGTTTTACTCCTGCCTAAATTACTGAAATTGAAATTTAACTCTTCTTTTACTTGTGGTGCATCAGCCGATGGCACATTAGGCTCTAAAAACAACAAAATTATTGATTTTGAATATCGTTTTAACAACTTTGCAAAACAGTGTACACTTTTTATTCTTAAAGGTGCAGTAACCGTTTTTTGTACTGTATTATTTTTCACACATAATAAAGATTGGGAAAGACTTGTGCTGTTATTACTAGTCTGTACAACGTCTGACATGGGAAGTCAGTGTTCTATGTTTTTAGAAGCCATGGTGGAACCCCCTCTTACATTGTGCCCTTCTTGTACTGAAAGGGCCTTACACTGTAAGGATCACATTTTAAATAAAGTGTGCCTCAGGAGGATTCTCAGTCTGCAGAGAATCAAGATATGCCATTTAATTCTCCCCAAGTGTCACAACCTTTAACGCCCACGCAAGCGACGCCAAGTACTTCTAGTGCGTCTAATTCTTTTACTTTGCAAGATATGGCTGCAGTCATGTCTACTACCCTTACAGAGGTATTGTCTAAGCTGCCAGGCTTGCAGGGTAAACGCCATAGGTCAGATATTAATACAAATACTGAACCCTCTGACGCCTTAGTGGCTATTTCCGACGTAAACTCCCAATGCTCTGATGTGGTGGTTAGGGATTTTATGTCTGAGGGAGAACTTTCAGAGTCAGGAAATTTATTACCTCAGACATATTCGGACTTCATGTCCTTTTAAATTCAAATTAAAACACCTCCGCTTATTGCTCAGGGAGGTTCTGGCGACTCTGGATGATTGTGACCCAATCACAGTTCCTCCAGAAAAATTGTGTAAAATGGACAAATATTTGGAAGTACCTACTTACACGGATGTTTTTCCGGTTCCTAAGAGAATTTCAGAAATTGTTAAGGAGGAATGAGAGAGACCAGGTATTCCGTTTTCTCCCCCTCCTAATTTTAAGAAAATGTTTCCCATATCTGACACCATGCGGGATTTTTGGCAATTGATTCCCAAGGTGGAGCGAGCTGTTTCTACTTTAGCTAAACGTACAACTATACCCATTGAGGACAGTTGTGCGTTTAAAGACCCTATGGATAAAAAATTGGAGGGTCTTCTAAAGAAAAATTTTGTTCACCAGGGTTTTCTCTTACAGCCTATAGCTTGCATGGTTCCAGTAACTACTGCAGCTGCTTTTTGGTTTGACGCCCTGGAAGAGTCCCTGAAGGTTGAGACACCTTTAGAGGATATTTTGGACAGAATTAAGGCTCTTAAACTAGCAAATTCTTTAATGACGGATGCTGCTTTTCAACTTGCAAAATTAGCAGCGAAAAATGCAGGCTTTGCCATTGTGGCGCATAGAGCGTTATGGCTAAAGTCATGGTCGGCCGACGTATAATCTAAGTCTAAGCTTTTGTCTATTCCCTTCAAGGGAAAGACCCTATTCGGGCCTGAACTGAAGGAAATAATCTCGGACATTACTGGAGGTAAGGGTCACACCCTACCTCAGGACAAGCCCCTCAAGATGAGGAGTAAACAAAATAATTTTCGTTCCTTTTGAAATTTTAAAGGAACATCCTCTGCTTCCCCTTCCTCCACTAAGCAGGAAGGGAACCTTGCACAATCCAAGGCGGTCTGGAGACTTAACTAGGCCTGGAATAAAGGTAAACAAGTCAAAAAGCTCGCTGCTGCTACCAAGACAGCATGAAGGGGCAGCCCCCGATCCGGGACCGGATCTAGTAGGGGGCAGACTCTTTCTTTGCTCAGGCTTGGGCAAGGGATGTACAGGATCCCTGGGCATTGGAAATTGTGACCCAGGGGTATCAGTTGGAATTCAAGGATTTCCCCCCAAGGGGAAGATTTCACGATTGGCTGTAGACCAGACAAAAAGAGAGGCGTTCTTACACTGTGTAAAAGACCTCTACAGTGTAGAGTCTACACCATGGGTGTAATTTGCCCAGTTCCAGATCGGGAACAAGGGCAGGGGTTCTATTCAAACCTTTTCGTGGTTCTCAAAAAAAGAGGGAACCTTCAGACCGATTTTAGATCTCAAATGTCTAAACAAGTTTCTCAGAGTCCCATCGTTGAAGATGGAGACCATTCTGCCTATGATCCAGGAGGGTCAGTAAATGACCACGGTGGACCTGAAGGATGCGTATCTTCACATCCCTATCCACAAGGATCATCATTAGTTCCTGTGATTTGCATTTCAGGACAAACATTATCAGTTTGTGGCCCTTCCCTTCGGGTTGGCCACGGCTCCCAGGATCTTCACAAAGGTTCTAGGGTCTCTTCTAGCGGTGCTCAGACCGCAAGGAATAGCGGCGGGGCCCTATCTGGACGATATCTTGATCCAAGAGTCAACTTTTCATCTGTCCAAATCTCACACGGACATCGTGTTGTCTTTTCTGAGAACTCACGGGTGGAAAGTGAATGTAGAAAAGAGTTCACTAGTTCCACAGACAAGAGTTCCATTCCTGGGAACTCTGATAGACTGAGCAAACATGAAAATATTTCTGACAGAAGTCAGAAAATCAAAGATTCTAACTACTTGCAGGGCTCTGCAGTCCATTCATCGGCCATCAGTGGCTCAGTCACTGGACTTATGGTAGCGGCAATGGATTTCATCCCGTTTGCTCGCTTTCATCTCAGACCACTACAACTGTGCATGCTCAGTCAGTGGAATGGGGATTATGCAAACTTATCTCCTCAGAAAAATCTGTACCAAGAGACCAGAGACTCTCTTCGGTGGTGGTTGTCACAGGACAATCTATCCCAAGGGATGTGCTTCCGTAGGCCATCTTGGGTGATAGTAACGACGGACGCCAGTCTTCTGGGCTGGGGTGCAGTCTGGAATTCCCTGAAGGCTCAGGGTGTGTGGACTCAAGCGGAGTCTCAATTACCAATCAATATTCTGGAACTGAGAGCGATATTCAACGCGCTGCTAGCGTGGCCTCAGTTGGCTTCGGCCAAGTTCATAAGATTCCAGTCGGACAACATCACGACTGTGGCGTATATCAATCATCAGGGGGAACAAGGAGTTCTCTAGCGATGATAGAAGTTTCAAAGATAATTCGCTGGGCGGAGGCTCACTCTTGCCATCTGTCTGCGATCTATATCCCAGGAGTAGAAAACTGGGAAGCAGATTTTCTAAGTAGTCAGACTTTTCATCCGGGGGAGTGGGAACTCCACCCGGAGGTGTTTGCAACCTTGATTCATCAATGGGGCACACCGGAATTGGATCTGATGGCATCTCGACAGAATGCCAAACTTCCACGTTATGGATCCAGGTCAAGAGACCCCCAGGCGGTGCTGATAGATGCTCTAGCAGTACCTTGGTTGTTCAACCTGGCTTATGTGTTTCCACCGTTTCCTCTCCTTCCTCGTGTGATTGCCAGAATCAAACAGGAGAGGGCTTCAGTAATTCTAATAGCGCCTGCGTGGCCACGCAGGACCTGGTATGCAGATCTAGTGGACATGTCGTCTCTGACACCGTGGAGACTTCCATTGAGAAGAGACCTTCTCATTCAAGGTCCTTTCCAACATCCAAATCTCACTTCTCTGCAACTGACTGCTTGGAGATTGAACGCTTGATCTTATCTAAGCGGGGTTTCTCTGAGCCGGTCATTGATACTCTGATTCAGGCTCGCAAGCCGGCCACTAGAAAGATTTACCATAAGATATGGCGTAAATATCTTTATTGGTGTGAATCCAAGGGTTACTCATGGAGTAAGGTTAGGATTCCTAGGATTTTGTCTTTTCTCCAAGAAGGATTGGAGAAGGGTTTATCAGCTAGTTCCTTGAAGGGACAAATTTCTGCTTTGTCAATTTTGCTTCACAAGCGTCTGGCAGATGTTCAGGCATTTTGCCAGGCTTTAATCAGAATCAAGCCTGCGTTAAAACCAATTGCTCCGCCATGGAGTTTGAATTTAGTTCTTAATGTTCTTCAAGGGGTTCTGTCTGAACCCATGCATTCCATAGATATTAAGCTGTTATCTTGGAAAGTTTTTATTTTTGGTAGCTATCTCTTCTGCTCAAAGAGTTTCTGAGCTTTCTGCATTACAGTGTGATTCCCCTTATCTTATATTCCATTCTGATAAGGTGGTTTTGCGGACTAAACCTGGATTTCTTCCTAAGGTTGCTTCAAACAAGAATATTAATCAGGAAATTGTGGTTCCTTCCTTGTGTCCTAATCCT
The DNA here is from genome assembly GCF_027579735.1 of Bombina bombina. Taxonomy (NCBI): domain Eukaryota; kingdom Metazoa; phylum Chordata; class Amphibia; order Anura; family Bombinatoridae; genus Bombina; species Bombina bombina. The sequence continues at coordinate 751,230,316 of NC_069499.1, forward strand.
TCCTCTAAGAAGGAACGTCTGTTGCATAACTTGGATGTGGTTCGTTCTTTAAAATTTTATTTACAAGTGACCAAGGATTTCCGTCAAACATCTTCCCTGTTTGTTGTTTATTCCGGGAAACGTAGGGGTCAAAAAGCTACTGCTACCTCTCTCTCTTTTTGGCTGAGAAGCATCATCCACCTAGCATATGAGACTGCTGGACAGCAGCCCCCTGAAAAGATTACGGCTCATTCCACTAGAGCTGTGGCTTCCACTTGGGCTTTTAAAAACGATGCTTCTGTTGAACAGATTTGTAAGGCTGCGACTTGGTCCTCCCTTCATACTTTTTCCAAATTTGATACTTTTGCTTCTTCTGAGGCTATTTTTGGGAGAAAGGTGCTTCAAGCAGTGGTGCCTTCCATTTAGGTTCCTGTCTTGTCCCTCCCTTTCATCCGTGTTCTAAAGCTTTGGTATTGGTATCCCACAAGTAAAGGATGAAAACCGTGGGCTCGGTATATCTTGTAAAAGAAAAGGAAATTTATGCTTACCTGATAAATTGATTTCTTTTACGATATCCAGAGTCCACGGCCCACCCTATCATTTTGAGACAGGATTTATTTTTTTATAAACTTTAGTCACCTCTGTACCTTGTTAGTTCTTTCTCTTCCTATACCTTCGGTCGAATGACTGGGGGGGAGGAGTTAAGGGAGGAGCTATTTAGCAGCTCTGCTGTGGTGCTCTTTGCCACTTCCTTTTAGCAGGAGGATTATATCCCACAAGTAAAGGATGAAACCCGTGAACTCGGTATATCGTAAAATCAATTTATCAGGTAAGCATAAATTTCCTTTTTATGCCCCTTTAACAATGACTCTCAATGTAGGTAGATAACCTAATGAAGCACTGAAAAAGGGTAGTGTACTGTAAATGTATCTCCCCTTTAATGTTTCACAATTCTTTTTTTACCTGCTGGGTATTAAATTATGTATAGAGTACTCCTTTACCTTTTATTTTTCCATTTTAATTAGCTGCTTTTGCCTGTTGACACTGCCGACTATACTGAAAATTTTGGTACAGAAGCAGTGGCTATAGAAAAGCTGAGTGAACAAGAAGCAGCAATCACTCGTGGGAGTGGTACTAAAGTCTTCATTTTTCATTTGTTCTCTCTTAAAAGGAAAGTCAACTTCCAGAATTTTTGTTTAAAAAGATAGATAATCCCTTTATTACCCATTCCGCAGTTTTGCATAACTAACACAGTTTTATTAATGCACTTTTTTTTTTACCTCTGTGATTACCTTGTATCTAAGCATCTGTAGACTGCCCCCTTATTTCAGTTAGTTTGACAAACTTTCATATTAGCCAATCAGTTCGGACTCATAAATAACTCCACTGCGGTGAGCACAATGTTATCTATATGGCACAAATGAAATAGCGCTGCCTTGCTTAAAAAAAAACTGTCAAAATGTACTGAGATATGAGACGGCCTTCAATGGCTTAGAAATTAGCATATGAGCCTACCTAGGTTTAGCTTTTGTCAAAGAATACCAAGAGAACAAAGCTAATTTGATGAGAAAAGGTAAAATGGAAAGTTAAAATTGCATGCCCTATCTGAAACCTAAAACGTTAATTTTGACTTGACTGTCCTTTTTAAAGGGGCAGTATACTGTAAAATTGATCTTACCTTAAAGGACCAGTCAATACAGTAGATTTGCATAATCAACAAATGCATGATAAGAAGACAATGCAATAGTACTTAGTCTGAACTTCAAATGAGAAGTAGATTTTTGTTAAATAAATTGTAAAGTTATGTATATTTCCACTCCCCCTGTATCATGTGACAGCCATCAGCCAATCACAAATGCATATACGTATATGCTGTGAATTCTTGCACATGCTCAGTAGGAGCTGGTGACTCAAAAAGTGTAAATATAAAAATACTGTGCACATTTTGTTAATGGAAGTAAATTGGAAAGTTGTTTAAAATTGCATACTGTATCTGAATCATTAAAGTTTAATTTTGACTTGAGTGTCCCTTTAATGTTTTTTCAATGATTTGTTATACCAGCTGCAGAGTATCAAATCTATGAGAAATTGCATTTTCAGGTTTGTGTATATGAATTAGCAAGTTTTGTGCTTTTAAAGGGACAGTCAAGTCCAAAAAAAACCTTTCATGATTCAGATAGGGCATGTAATTTTAAACAACTTTCCAATTTACTTTTATCACCAATTTTTCTTTGTTTCTCTTGGTATTCTTAGGCGAAAGCTAAACCTAGGAGGTTCATATGCTAATTTCTTAGACCTTAAAGGCCTATAATCTAAATGCATTTTGACAGTTTTTCACCACTAGTTCATATAGATAATATTGAGCTCACTCAAGTGAAGTTACCTAGGAGTAAGCACCGATTGGCTAAAATGCAAGTCTGTCAAAATAACTGAAATAAGGGGCAATTTGCAGAGGCATAGATACAAGGTAATCAGAGGTAAAATGTATATTATTATAACTGTGTTGGTTATGCAAAACTGGGGAATGGGTAATAAAGGGATTATCTATCTTTTTAAACAACAAAAATTCTGGTGTTGACTGTCCCTTTAAACCACCACAGCCTATTTCAATGGGATGCACTTGCCTGTAGTATCATATCTTGTGCTATCACTTTGTGTACACATACATGCTTCCTTTTTTTTAGATTTGTCTTCAAATCAAAGAACAATGGGGAAATTTTCATTTTATTAACTATCCTTTACCCCACTGAGAATGTAATTTCTTCTGCTGGCTGTGTTTACATAAACTTAGCAATAGCGCAGACTCCAGTATAGAAACTTTCTGTATAGGTGGGGATACCACAGGCTAAATTGGCTATTTCATATGCCAAAATAGGGGTAAAGGAGCTACATGCGAACAATGTTATACTCCAACAGGTAAAATGGATCATTGGGAACAATTTAAAGGGGAGAACATTTTTGGGTGAACTGGCCCTTTAAAGTATTAGATGTTTGTGTATACAGATAGAAATAAAAGGGACTTTGTTCACAGAGAGATGAGATAGGGAGGTCTGATCTCCATGCAAGCTCAGGGTTGTGGTTTTAACGGGCAAAACCAGGTTTATTCTATACAAATATAAACCTGTAAAGTGCAATTTCCCATGCATTTTATACCCTGTCGCTGTTATAACAAGTAATTTGAAAGGCATTAAGGGGAAACTTTACAGTGTCCCTTTAAGGTAGAAACTCATTTGTAGTCTGTATGTTATCTTAGTCCTGAAAATGTTTCTTTGATAATGATAACTTTTTGCTTTTTCACAAATACCAATAATTAAAAAAACAATCAAATGCATTATATAAAGTAACACTGCATTTACATTACTTCACATGATTTTTGTGATACAAATTCGTTACTACCTAGTGTTCTCCACAGAAATTTGTCACCCGGGTGGCATAATAAAGCAGGTAGTTGGGGGCAGTGTAATACTTTCTGTGGTTATGTAGATAAAGTGACTTTCTGTACTCATTTGTATTTCTTTCTTTTTAAGATCATGATTAGGAGTATATTTTTATTTTTGGACAGAACCTATGTTCTTCAAAATTCAATGCTACCATCTATTTGGTAAGTGATACCTCCTTATTTGAAAGCAAAATTATTTGTTTGCTTTTCAACATAATTTGTATGTCATATTGGAGTTTTTGAACTTTTGTAAGTTGCAAAATAATTACAAATGCTGATTTTATTTATTTTTTCTGTCTGTAGGGATATGGGTCTAGAACTGTTTAGAACACATATAATAAGTGATCAGAAAGTCCAGAATAAGACTATTGATGGCATCCTTCTATTAATTGAGAGGGAAAGAAATGGAGAAGCCATTGATAGAAGTCTGTTACGAAGTCTTCTTAGTATGTTGTCTGACTTGCAGGTAGGTGATCACTTGCCTGAGCAGCTTTTCCACTATTATAAAGTTTGTGTAAATTAATTTCTGATCCATTGCTCTTGATACCTGTCTAGATTTATCAAGATTCATTTGAGCACAAATTCTTGGAAGAGACAAATCGCCTTTATGCAGCAGAAGGACAGAGACTAATGCAGGAGAGAGAGGTATTTAGATGCCAAACCATAAACCTAAATAAAAGCAATTAAACCTAGTCCTTTGTAAATGTGAAGTGTTCATGAGATTTAGATATGTTCCATTGTTTCACAAACTTCAGACATTGTTCTGCTCAGGGTATATAACCTGTTTCTAAGGGGAGGAGACATCATCATTTGCTCTGTGGTGTTCAAAGATCTTCCAGATTTGTTAGATTTCAAGCTTGATAGAAAAGCAAAAGTTCTCATGTTCTCTTGTAAAACATTTTGACTAGGGATGCACCGAAATTTCGGCAGCAGAAACGTTTCGGCCGAAAATGGCATTTTCGGTTATTTCGGGGGGGGGGGGGGGGGTTCCTGTTATTTTCAGCAAAATTATTTTGTAGCATATTTCACATTTAATGCTAACCTAGAGCTGCTGTTTGAGTTAATTACTTAACTTGCTGTTTTGCATATAATAATAGTTTTCTAGGACTATACTTTATTTGGATGATTGGTAAAAAAAAACAAAAAAAACATTTAAATCTGATTCTGTTACACAGAACTAAATACAGATAAATACAGTATATTATATTGTTTTAAAGGGACAGTAAATATACAAAATAATGTTATTTAATTCTGCACATAGGTTCTACTGAGCGGATCTTGTTGTTCAAATGCACTTTGCGGGCACGCTGTCTAGTCACAGCGTGCCTGATCTAGCCATTGAAGTGAATGTAGCTCGCTATTGGATCAGAGCGAGATACACTCACTTCAATAACACAATCATGCAGGCTGTGACTAGACAGTGTGCCTGCAAATCGCATTTGAGCAACAAGACTCGCTCAGTAGAACCTTGAGCGGAGTCTAAATTTGGGATTAAAAAATCAGGAAATGCTTTGTGCAGAATTATATAACATTATTTTGTAAGTGTACTGCCCCTTTAAGTAGGGATGCTGAAACATTTTTTCCAAAAATGGCTTTGTTTTTTGTTTTGCTTTTTTTTTCTTGTAAAAATTATTTCTTTTGCATGATGTACTGAGTCCACGGATTCATCCTAACTTGTGGGATATTGTCCTTTCTGTTAGGAAGTAGCAAAGAGAGCACCACAGCAGAGCTGTCTATATAGCTCTCCCCTTAACTCCACCCCCCAGTCATTCTCCTTTGCTGGCTCTAAGCAGGAAGAGTAAAGAGAAGAGGTGTTAAACTGTAAGTTTTATTTTATCTTCAATCAAGTGTTTGTTATTTTTAAATGGTACCGGTGTTGTACTATTTACTCTCAGGCAGGACATAGATGAAGATTTCTGCCTGGAGGATGATGATCTTAGCATTTGTAACTAAGGTCCACTGCTGTTCCCACAGAAGCTGAGGAGTACAGGAAAACTTCAGTGTGAGGAACGGTTTCTTGCTATACAGCAATGAGGTATGTTCAGTCATATTTCTCCAACATAGGTGTGTCCGGTCCACGGCGTCATCCTTACTTGTGGGATATTCTCTTCCCCAACAGGAAATGGCAAAGAGCCCAGCAAAGCTGGTCACATGATCCCTCCTAGGCTCCGCCTTCCCCAGTCATTCTCTTTGCCGTTGTACAGGCAACATCTCCACGGAGATGGCTTAGAGTTTTTATTATTCAATCAAGAGTTTGTTATTTTAAAATAGTGCTGGTATGTACTATTTACTCTGAAACAGAAAAGAGATGAAGATTTCTGTTTGTAAGAGAAAAATGATTTTAGCAACCGTTACTAAAATCTATGGCTGTTTCCACACAGGACTGTTGAGAGGAATTAACTTCAGTTGGGGGAACAGTGAGCAGACTTTTGCTGCTTGAGGTATGACACATTCTAACAAGACGATGTAATGCTGGAAGCTGTCATTTTCCCTATGGGATCCGGTAAGCCATTTTTATTACAGACAGAAAAAAAGGGCTTCACAAGGGCTTTTTAAGACTGTAGACATTTTCTGGGCTAAATCGATTTATATATAAACATATTTTATACTCCATAGCCTTGAGGAATTATTTTAATCTTGGGAATTTTGTAAAATAACCGGCAGGCACTGTATTGGACACCTTATTCTCTAGGGGCTTTCCCTAATCATAGGCAGAGTCTCATTTTCGCGCCTGTATTGCGCACTTGTTTTTGAGAAGCATGACATGCAGATGCATGTGTGAGGAGCTCTGATACATAGAAAAGACTTTCTGAAGGCGTCATTTGGTATCGTATTCCCCTTTGGGCTTGGTTGGGTCTCAGCAAAGCAGATACCAGGGACTGTAAAGGGGTTAAATAAAAAAACGGCTCCGGTTCCGTTATTTTAAGGGTTAAAGCTTCCAAATTTGGTGTGCAATACGTTTAAGGCTTTAAGACACTGTGGTGAATTTTGGTGAATTTTGAACAATTCCTTCATACTTTTTCGCAATTGCAGTAATAAAGTGTGTTCAGTTTAAAATTTAAAGTGACAGTAACGGTTTTATTTTAAAACGTTTTTTGTACTTTGTTATCAAGTTTATGCCTGTTTAACATGTCTGAACTACCAGATAGACTGTGTTCTGAATGTGGGGAAGCCAAGGTTCCTTCTCATTTAAATAGATGTGATTTATGTGACACAAAATTTAGAGAAAATGATGCCCAAGATGATTCCTCAAGTGAGGGGAGTAAGCATGGTACTGCATCATCCCCTCCTTCGTCTACACCAGTCTTGCCCACACAGGAGGCCCCTAGTACATCTAGCGCGCCAATACTCCTTACTATGCAACAATTAACGGCTGTAATGGATAATTCTATCAAAAACATTTTAGCCAAAATGCCCACTTATCAGCGAAAGCGCGACTGCTCTGTTTTAGAAAATACTGAAGAGCATGAGGACGCTGATGATATTGGTTCTGAAGGGCCCCTACACCAGTCTGAGGGGGCCAGGGAGGTTTTGTCTGAGGGAGAAATTTCAGATTCAGGGAAAATTTCTCAACAAGCTGAACCTGATGTGATTTCATTTAAATTTAAGTTGGAACATCTCCGCGCTCTGCTTAAGGAGGTGTTATCCACTCTGGATGATTGTGAGAATTTGGTCATTCCAGAGAAACTATGTAAAATGGACAAGTTCCTAGAGGTCCCGGGGCCCCCCGAAGCTTTTCCTATACCCAAGCGGGTGGCGGACATTGTAAATAAAGAATGGGAAAGGCCCGGTATACCTTTCGTCCCTCCCCCCATATTTAAAAAATTGTTTCCTATGGTCGACCCCAGAAAGGACTTATGGCAGACAGTCCCCAAGGTCGAGGGGGCGGTTTCTACTCTAAACAAACGCACCACTATACCCATAGAAGATAGTTGTGCTTTCAAAGATCCTATGGATAAAAAATTAGAAGGTTTGCTTAAAAAGATGTTTGTTCAGCAAGGTTACCTTCTACAACCAATTTCATGCATTGTCCCTGTCACTACAGCCGCGTGTTTCTGGTCCGATGAGCTAGAAAAGGCGATCAATAATAATTCTTCTTCTTATGAGGAGATTATGGACAGAATTCGTGCTCTCAAATTGGCTAATTCTTTCACCCTAGACGCCACTTTGCAATTGGCTAGGTTAGCGGCGAAAAATTCTGGGTTTGCTATTGTGGCGCGCAGAGCGCTTTGGTTAAAATCTTGGTCAGCGGATGCGTCTTCCAAGAACAAATTGCTTAACATTCCTTTCAAGGGGAAAACGCTGTTTGGCCCTGACTTGAAAGAGATTATCTCTGATATCACTGGGGGCAAGGGCCACGCCCTTCCTCAGGATAGGTCTTTCAAGGCCAAAAATAAACCTAATTTTCGTCCCTTTCGCAGAAACGGACCAGCCCTAAGTGCTACGTCCTCTAAGCAGGAGGGTAATACTTCTCAAGCCAAACCAGCCTGGAGACCAATGCAAGGCTGGAACAAAGGAAAGCAGGCCAAGAAACCTGCCACTGCTACCAAGACAGCATGAGATGTTGGCCCCCGATCCGGGACCGGATCTGGTGGGGGGCAGACTCTCTCTCTTCGCTCAGGCTTGGGCAAGAGATGTTCTGGATCCTTGGGCGCTAGAAATAGTCTCCCAAGGTTATCTTCTGGAATTCAAGGGGCTTCCCCCAAGGGGGAGGTTCCACAGGTCTCAATTGTCTTCAGACCACATAAAAAAACAGGCATTCTTGCATTGTGTAGAAGACCTGTTAAAAATGGGAGTGATTCATCCTGTTCCATTAGGAGAACAAGGGATGGGGTTCTACTCCAATCTGTTCGTAGTTCCCAAAAAAGAGGGAACGTTCAGACCAATCTTAGATCTCAAGATCCTAAACAAGTTTCTCAAGGTTCCATCGTTCAAAATGGAAACCATTCGAACAATTCTTCCTTCCATCCAGGAAGGTCAATTCATGACCACGGTGGATTTAAAGGATGCGTATCTACATATTCCTATCCACAAGGAACATCATCGGTTCCTAAGGTTCGCATTCCTGGACAAGCATTACCAGTTTGTGGCACTTCCGTTCGGATTAGCCACTGCTCCAAGGATTTTCACAAAGGTACTAGGGTCCCTTCTAGCGGTGCTAAGACCAAGGGGCATTGCAGTAGTACCTTACTTGGACGACATTCTGATTCAAGCGTCGTCCCTTCCTCAAGCAAAGGCTCACACGGACATTGTCTTGGCCTTTCTCAGATCTCACGGATGGAAAGTGAACGTAGAAAAGAGTTCTCTATCTCCGTCAACAAGGGTTCCCTTCTTGGGAACAATAATAGACTCCTTAGAAATGAGGATTTTTCTGACAGAGGCCAGAAAAACAAAACTTCTGAACTCTTGTCAAATACTTCATTCTGTTCCTCTTCCTTCCATAGCGCAGTGCATGGAAGTAATAGGTTTGATGGTAGCGGCAATGGACATAGTTCCTTTTGCGCGCGTTCATCTAAGACCATTACAACTGTGCATGCTCAGTCAGTGGAATGGGGACTATACAGACTTGTCTCCGACGATACAAGTAAATCAGAGGACCAGAGATTCACTCCGTTGGTGGCTGTCCCTGGACAACCTGTCACAGGGGATGAGCTTCCGCAGACCAGAGTGGGTAATTGTCACGACCGACGCCAGTCTGGTGGGCTGGGGCGCGGTCTGGGGACCCCTGAAAGCTCAGGGTCTTTGGTCTCGGGAAGAATCTCTTCTACCGATAAATATTCTGGAACTGAGAGCGATATTCAATGCTCTCAAGGCTTGGCCTCAGCTAGCAAAGGCCAAGTTCATACGGTTTCAATCAGACAACATGACAACTGTTGCGTACATCAACCATCAGGGGGGAACAAGGAGTTCCCTGGCGATGGAAGAAGTGACCAAAATCATTCAATGGGCGGAGACTCACTCCTGCCACTTGTCTGCAATCCACATCCCAGGAGTGGAAAATTGGGAAGCGGATTTTCTGAGTCGTCAGACATTTCATCCGGGGGAGTGGGAACTCCATCCGGAAATCTTTGCCCAAATTACTCAACTGTGGGGCATTCCAGACATGGATCTGATGGCCTCTCGTCAGAACTTCAAGGTTCCTTGCTACGGGTCCAGATCCAGGGATCCCAAGGCGACTCTAGTAGATGCACTAGTAGCACCTTGGACCTTCAAACTAGCTTATGTATTCCCGCCGTGTCCTCTCATCCCCAGGCTGGTAGCCAGGATCAAGCAGGAGAGGGCATCGGTGATCTTGATAGCTCCTGCGTGGCCACGCAGGACTTGGTATGCAGACCTGGTGAATATGTCATCGGCTCCACCATGGAAGCTACCTTTGAGACGAGACCTTCTTGTTCAAGGTCCGTTCGAACATCCGAATCTGGTCTCACTCCAACTGACTGCTTGGAGATTGAACGCTTGATCTTATCAAAGCGAGGATTCTCAGATTCTGTCATTGATACTCTTGTTCAGGCCAGAAAGCCTGTAACTAGAAAAATTTACCACAAAATATGGAAAAAATATATCTATTGGTGTGAATCTAAAGGATTCCCTTGGGACAAGGTAAAAATTCCTAAGATTCTATCCTTTCTTCAAGAAGGTTTGGAGAAAGGATTATCTGCAAGTTCCTTGAAGGGACAGATTTCTGCCTTGTCTGTGTTACTTCACAAAAAGCTGGCAGCTGTGCCAGATGTTCAAGCCTTTGTTCAGGCTCTGGTTAGAATCAAGCCTTTTTACAAACCTTTGACTCCTCCTTGGAGTCTCAATTTATTTCTTTCAGTTCTTCAGGGGGTTCCGTTTGAACCCTTACATTCCGTTGATATTAAGTTATTATCTTGGAAAGTTTTGTTTTTGGTTGCAATTTCTTCTGCTAGAAGAGTTTCAGAATTATCTGCTCTGCAGTGTTCTCCTCCTTATCTGGTGTTCCATGCAGATAAGGTGGTTTTACGTACTAAACCTGGTTTTCTTCCGAAAGTTGTTTCTAACAAAAACATTAACCAGGAGATAGTCGTACCTTCTTTGTGTCCGAATCCAGTTTCAAAGAAGGAACGTCTGTTGCACAATTTGGATGTTGTTCGTGCTCTAAAATTCTATTTAGATGCTACAAAGGATTTTAGACAAACATCTTCCTTGTTTGTTGTTTATTCTGGTAAAAGGAGAGGTCAAAAAGCAACTTCTACCTCTCTCTCTTTTTGGATTAAAAGCATCATCAGATTGGCTTACGAGACTGCCGGACGGCAGCCTCCTGACAGAATCACAGCTCATTCCACTAGGGCTGTGGCTTCCACATGGGCCTTCAAGAACGAGGCTTCTGTTGATCAGATATGTAAGGCAGCGACTTGGTCTTCACTGCACACTTTTACTAAATTTTACAAGTTTGATACTTTTGCTTCTTCTGAGGCTATTTTTGGGAGAAAGGTTTTGCAAGCCGTGGTGCCTTCCATCTAGGTGACCTGATTTGCTCCCTCCCTTCATCCGTGTCCTAAAGCTTTGGTATTGGTTCCCACAAGTAAGGATGACGCCGTGGACCGGACACACCAATGTTGGAGAAAACAGAATTTATGTTTACCTGATAAATTACTTTCTCCAACGGTGTGTCCGGTCCACGGCCCGCCCTGGTTTTTTAATCAGGTCTGATAATTTATTTTCTTTAACTACAGTCACCACGGTATCATATGGTTTCTCCTATGCAAATTTTCCTCCTTTACGTCGGTCGAATGACTGGGGAAGGCGGAGCCTAGGAGGGATCATGTGACCAGCTTTGCTGGGCTCTTTGCCATTTCCTGTTGGGGAAGAGAATATCCCACAAGTAAGGATGACGCCGTGGACCGGACACACCGTTGGAGAAAGTAATTTATCAGGTAAACATAAATTCTGTTTTTCTGTAGAGACTGTGTTAACTCAGAAAGGCTGACAGTGTCCCCATTAGGGGAAGGGTAAGCCGTAATCCTAGTGTTATCAGAGGTTTTTACTAGCTTGCATAAAGGGTTAATTTTTTGTGGGCACTCAGTTTATGTGAATTTGGGACAAACTTTTTTGTGTCTGGGAGTAACGTTTTCTGTTTTATGGGACATTTGCTTGAGGGTTCTTTGGGGTTGTTTATAACCCACATGGCTTTCAGGCAGGCTTTGTTAGTTTTGTGTAGGCCCCAGCAGGCGGGGCCTAAATTTACAAGCAGCAAGCAACTTCTCCTGAGGGACTAATTGAAGCTTTAAACCCCATATTATCGCTTCCTAAGGGCAGGTAGGGCCACAGCAGAGCTGTGGCAAGGTGCTAACAGGGGTTTTAACCGGTTTTAGACATATTTCAATCCGTTTTTTTCATTTGGGGGTTTATTGCTTATTAACTTGTGGTGCAATCCTTCTAAAGCTTAGTGGGTACACTGTTAAAATTTCAGAAAAATTGAAGCAATTTTAACTTGTTTTGCAGTTTGTGTATGCCTTTTTTTCTCTTAAAGGCACAGTACCGTTTTTGCAAATTGTGTTTTTTTCATTAAATAAAGTGTTTTCCAGGCTTGCTTGCTTTCTTTATTACTAGTCTGTTAAACATGTCTGACACTGAGGAAACTCATTGTTCAATTTGTTTAGAATCCATAGTGGAAACACCTCTTAGAATGTGTCCCACTTGTACTGATATGTCTATAAATTGCAAACAGCATATTTTGACTTATAAAAGTTTGGCATTAGATGATTCTCAGACAGAAGGAAATCAGGTTTTGCCATCTAGTTCTCCCCAAGTGTCACAACCAGTAACGCCCGCACAAGCGACACCGAGTACTTCTAGTGCGTCTAATTCTTTCACCTTGCAAGATATGGCTTCAGTTATGAATACTACCCTCACAGAGGTTTTATCTAAGCTGCCTGGGTTGCAAGAGAAGCGCAGTAGCTCTGGGTTAAGAACAAATGCTGAGCCTTCTGACGCTTTAGTTGCCGTATCCGATATTCCCTCACAATGTTCTGAGGTAGGAATGAGGGATTTGCTGTCTGAGGGAGAGATTTCTGATTCAGGAAAGATGTTCTCTGACAGATTCAGATATGACGGCATTTAAATTTAAGCTAGAGCACCTCCGCTTATTGCTCAGGGAGGTTTTAGCTACTCTGGATGATTGTGACCCTATTGTAGTTCCAGAGAAATTGTGTAAAATGGTCAAATATTTAGAGGTTCCTGTTTACACTGATGTGTTTCCGGTCCCTAAGAGGATTTCGGACATTGTTACTAAGGAGTGGGATAAACCAGGTATTCCGTTCTCTCCCCCTCCTGTTTTTAAGAAAATGTCTCCCATTGCTGACACCATAAAGGACTCATGGCAGACGGTCCCTAAGGTGGAGAGAGCTATTTCTACCCTGGCTAAGCATACAACTATACCTATTGAAGACAGTTGTGCTTTCATTGATCCTATGGATAAAAAATTAGAGGGTCTCCTAAAGAAAATTTTTGTTCATCAAGGTTTTCTTCTTCAACCTATAGCATGCATTGTTCCTGTAACCACTGCAGCTGCCTTTTGGTTTGAGGCTCTAGAAGAGGCTCTTCAGATGGAGATCCCACTAGATGATATTTTGGACAGAACTAAGGCTGTTAAGTTGGCTAATTCTTTTATTACAGACGCCGCTTTTCATCTTGCTAAATTAGCGGCTAAGAATTCAGGTTTTGCCATTTTAGCGCGTAGAGCGTTATGGCTTAAGTCCTGGTCAGCTGATGTGTCATCTAAATCTAAGCTTTTGTCCATCCCTTTCAAAGGTAAGACCCTATTCGGGCCTGCATTGAAAGAGATCATTTCAGACATTACTGGAGGGAAGGGTCATACCCTCCCTCAGGACAAGTCAAATAAGACAAGGACCAAACAAAATAATTTTCGTTCCTTTCGAAAACTTCAAGAGTGGTCCCTCTACCTCTTCCCCTGCTGCAAAGCAAGAGGGGAACTTTGCTCAATCCAAGCCAACCTGGAGACCTAATCAGGCTTGGAACAAGGGTAAACGGGCCAAAAAGACTGCTGCTGCCACTAAGTCAGCATGAAGGGGTAGCCCCCGAACCGGGACCGGATCTAGTAGGGGGCAGACTCTCTCTCTTTGCTCGGGGCTGGGCAAGAGATGTTCAGGATTCCTGGGCAGTAGAAATTGTAACCCAGGGATACCTTCTAGATTTCAAGGATTCCCCTCCAAGGGGGAGGTTCCATCTTTCTCAATTGTCTGTAAACCCGACAAAAAGAGAGGCATTCTTATGCTGTGTAGAAGACCTTTTTACCATGGGAGTGATCTGCTCAGTTCCAAAAGCAGGGCAGGGGTTCTACTCCAATCTGTTTATAGTTCCCGAAAAGGAGGGAACCTTCAGACCAATTCTGGATCTCAAGATCCTAAACCAATTCCTAAGAGTTCCATCTTTACAAGATGGAGACCATTCAGACTATCTTACCATTGATCCAGGAGGGTCAATATATGACCACCGTGGACTTAAAGGATGCGTATCTGCACATTCCTATCCACAAAGATCATCACCAGTTCCTGAGGTTTGCCTTTCTGGACAAGCATTATCAGTTTGTGGCTCTTTCTTTTGGGTTGGCCACGGCGCCACAAATCTTCACAAAGGTGCTAGGGTCCCTTCTGGCGGTTCTAAGGCCACGGGGTATAGCAGTGGCGCCTTATCTAGAAGACATTCTAATTCAGCGTCGTCCTTCCAACTAGCCAAGTCTCACATGGACGTAGTGTTGGCCTTTCTAAGGTCTTACGGGTGGAAAGTGAACTAAAAAACAGTTCTCTTTCCCCCATCACAAGAGTTTCATTTCTAGGGACTCTGATAGACTCAGTGGACATGAAAATATTTCTGACGGAGGTAAGGAAATCAAAGATTTTGTCCACCTGCCGAGCTCTTCATTCCATTCCTCGGCCGTCAGTGGCTGAGTGTATGGAGGTAATTGGACTAATGGTAGCGGCAATGAACATAGTTCCGTTTGCTCGCTTGCATCTCAGACCACTGCAACTATGCATGCTCAATCAGTGGAATGGGGATTATGTGGATTTATCTCCTCAGATAAATCTGGATCAAGAGACCAGAGACTCTCTTCTTTGGTGGTTGTCACAGGATCATCTGTCCCAGGGAATGCGTTTCCGCAGGCCAGAATGGGTTATAGTGACGACAGATGCCAGTCTTCTGGGCTGGGGTGCAGTCTGGAATTCCCTGAAAGCTCAGGGTTTGTGGACTCGGGAGGAGGCTCTCCTACCGATAAATATTCTGTAATTAACAGCGATATTCAATGCTCTCCAGGTATGGCCTCATCTGGCTTCGGCCAGATTCATTAGGTTTCAGTCGGACAACTTCACGACTGTGGCTTATATCAATCATCAGGGTGGAACAAAGAGTTCCTTAGCGATGATAGAGGTCTCAAGGATAATCCAATGGGCAGAGGCTCACTCTTGCCATCTGTCAGCGATCTATATCCCAGGTGTAGAGAACTGGGAGGCAGCATCTCTAAGTCGTCAGACTTTTCATCCGGGGGAGTGGGAACTCCATCCGGAGGTGTTTGCTCAGCAGGTTCGGCTATGGGGCACACCAGAGTTGGAGCTGATGGCGTCTCGTCAGAACGCCAAACTTCCTCGTTACGGCTCCAGGTCAAGGGATCCTCAGGCTGTACTGATAGATGCTCTAGCAGTACCCTGGTCGTTGAACCTGGCTTATGTGTTTCCACCTTTCCCTCTCCTTCCACGTCTGATTGCCAGAATCAAACAGGAGAGAGCATCAGTGATTTTGATAGCGCCTGCATGGCCACGCAGGACTTGGTATGCAGACCTGGTGGACATGTCATCCCTTCCACCATGGTCTCTGTCATTGATTCAAGGTCCATTCAAGCATCCAAATCTAATTTCTCTGCAACTGACTGCTTGGAGATTGAACGCTTGATTCTATCAAAGCAGGATTTCTCTGAGTCAGTCATAAATACCTTGATTCAGGCTTGAAAGCCTGTTACCAGGAAAATTTATCATAAGATATGGCGTAAATATCTTTTTTAGGTGCGAATCCAAAGGCTTCTCCTGGAGTAAAATCAGGATTCCTAAGATTTTGTCTTTTCTCCAAGAGGGATTGGAGAAAGGATTATCAGCTAGTTCCCTAAAGGGACAGATATCTGCTCTGTCTATTTTGTTGCACAAGCGTCTGGCAGATGTTCCAGACGTTCTGGCTTTTTGTCAGGCTTTAGTTAGAATTAAGCCTGTGTTTAAACCTATTGCTCCGCAATGGAGTCTAAATTTAGTTCTTAGAGTTCTTCAAGGGGTTCCGTTTGAATCCATGCATTCCATGCATTAAGCTTTTATCTTGGAAAGTTTTGTTCCTAGTTGCTATCTCTTCAGCTCGAAGAGTTTCTGAACTATCTGCATTACAATTTGACTCTCCTTATCTTGTGTTCCATGCTGATAAGGTGGTTTTGCGTACCAAGCCTGGGTTCCTACCTAAGGTTGTTACTAACAGGAATGTCAATCAAGAAATTGTTGTTCCTTCTGTGTCCTAATCCTTCTTGTAACAAGGAACGTCTGTTGCACAACTTGGACGTGGTTCGTGCTTTGATATTTTATTTGCAGGTAACCAAAGATTTTCGTCAAACATCTTCTTTGTGGTCTATTCTGGAAAGCATAGGGGTCAAAAGGCTACGGCGACTTCTTGTTCCTTTTGGCTGAAAAGCATCATCCGTTTGGCTTATGAGACTGCTGGACAGCAGCCTCCTGAAAGGATTACTACTAATTCTACTAGAGCGGTAGCTTCCACATGGGCTTTAAAAAATGATGCTTCTGTTGAACAGATTTGTAAGGCTGCGACTTGGTTGTCGCTTCATGCCTTTTCAAAATTTTATAAATTTGATACTTTTGCTTCTTTGGAGGCTATTTCTCTTGTTAAGTGTATCCAGTCCACGGATCATCCATTACTTGTGGGATATATTCCCTTCCCAACAGGAAGTTGCAAGAGGATCACCAACAGCAGAGCTGCTATATAGCTCCTCCCCTCACATGTCATATCCAGTCATTCTCTTGCAACCCTCAACATAGATGGAGGTCGTGAGAGGAGTGTGGTGTTTTATACTTAATTAATTCTTCAATCAAAAGTTTGTGCGCAGTCTGGAACTCCCTGAAGGCTCAGGGATCGTGGACTCAGGAGGAGAAACTCCTCCCAATAAATATTCTGGAGTTAAGAGCAATATTCAATGCTCTTCTAGCTTGGCCTCAGTTAGCAACACTGAGGTTCATCAGTTTTCAGTCGGACAACATCACGACTGTGGCTTACATCAACCATCAAGGGGGAACCAGGAGTTCCCTAGCGATGTTAGAAGTCTCAAAGATAATTCGCTGGGCAGAGTCTCACTCTTGCCACCTGTCAGCGATCCACATCCCAGGCGTGGCTTATCTGCTCTGTCTATTCTTTTGCACAAGCGTCTGGCAGAAGTTCCAGACGTCCAGGCTTTTTGTCAGGCTTTGGCGAGGATTAAGCCTGTGTTTAAAACTGTTGCTCCTCCGTGGAGCTTAAACTTGGTTCTTAAAGTTCTTCAAGGAGTTCCGTTTGAACCCCTTCATTCCATTGATATTAAGCTTTTATCTTGGAAAGTTCTGTTTTTGATGGCTATTTCCTCGGCTCGGAGAGTCTCTGAGCTATCTGCCTTACATTGTGATTCTCCTTATCTGATTTTCCATTCAGACAAGGTAGTTCTGCGTACTAAACCTGGGTTTTTACCTAAGGTAGTTTCTAACAGGAATATCAATCAAGAGATTGTTGTCCCATCATTGTGCCCTAATCCTTCTTCAAAGAAGGAACGTCTTTTGCATAATCTGGACGTAGTCCGTGCCCTGAAGTTCTATTTACAGGTAACTAAAGATTTTCGTCAAACTTCTTCCCTGTTTGTCGTTTACTCTGGATAGAGGAGAGGTCAAAAAGCTTCGGCAACCTCTCTCTCCTTTTGGCTTCGTAGCATAATACGTTTAGCCTATGAGACTGCTGGACAGCAGCCCCCTGAAAGAATTACAGCTCATTCTACTAGAGCTGTGGCTTCCACCTGGGCCTTTAAGAATGAGGCCTCTGTTGAACAGATTTGCAAGGCTGCGACTTGGTCTTCGCTTCACACCTTTTCAAAATTTTACAAATTTGACACTTTTGCTTCTTCGGAGGCTGTTTTTGGGAGAAAGGTTCTACAGGCAGTGGTTCCTTCCGTTTTAAGTTCCTGCCTTGTCCCTCCCATCATCCGTGTACTTTAGCTTTGGTATTGGTATCCCACAAGTAATGGATGATCCGTGGACTGGATACACTTAACAAGAGAAAACATAATTTATGCTTACCTGATAAATTTATTTCTCTTGTAGTGTATCCAGTCCATGGCCCGCCCTGTCCTTTTAAGGCAGGTCTAAATTTTAATTAAACTCCAGTCACCACTGCACCCTATGGTTTCTCCTTTCTTGTTTTGTTTCGGTCGAATGACTGGATATGACATGTGAGGGGAGGGGCTATATAGCAGCTCTGCTGTGGGTGATCCTCTTGCAACTTCCTGTTGGGGAGGGAATATATCCCACAAGTAATGGATGATGAAATTTATCAGGTAAGCATAAATTGTTTTTTGGGAGAAAGGTTTTGCAAGCAGTGGTGCCTTCCGTTTAGGTTCCTGTCTTGTCCCTCCCTTCATCCGTGTCCTAAAGCTTTGGTATTGGTATCCCACAAGTTAGGATGAATCCGTGGACTCGGTACATCGCAAAAGAAAGATATTTATCATGTAAGCATAAATTTTGTTTTTGTAGCATATTATTGTTTTAAAATGCTTTTTTTTTTTTTTTTTTTTTTTTTGTCCAATTTTAGTGTTACTTTCAAAAAGTGTGGTTATTTTATTGGCTTGCAATTTTTCTATTCAGATCCCTGTAATACATTACTATAACGCGCCCATTTTTTCTTAGGTCCCTGAATATCTACATCATGTCAACAAGCGCTTAGAGGAAGAAGCTGACAGAGTAATCACATACTTAGATCAAAGCACGCAGTGAGTATTTTTTATGCTTTGTTAGATTAAAGTAACATTACCTTTTAATGATTCATAAACGTGTACATTATTTTTTTTTTTTACAATGTTCTATAAGCCAATTTACTTTCTCTTTTAAATCCTTTGTTGAAGAACATACCTAGGTAGCCTGAGAGATTTATGGCAGCCGTTTGCAACATTGCTTTTAACCTGAGGCTACTCAGTTATTTCATATAGGTGGCAAGAGTCCATGAGCTAGTGACGTATGGAATATACATTCCTACCAGGAGGGGGCTAAGTTTCCCAAACCTCAAATGCCTATAAATACACCTCCCACCTCACTCATACCTCAGTTTTACAAACTTTGCCTCCTTAGGAGGTGGTGAAGCATGATATGCTTGATTTCTTCTGTGAAAGGCGCTTCTAAGCATATGGAAGCCCAGTTCCTTCCGAAGTACATTGTTTGTCTGAGGGATGTGAAGGGAGTATTGCCTGATACCATGTTTTTGCCTATGGGAAATCTATTCTAGGGCTCTCTGTTAATTCGGTCGCAGGGATTCATCTGCTGCCTTTACAGATGGACATTATACTCCTCTACCATTACCTCTGTTTCAGTACTGGTTTGGCTGTCTGCTATGTGGATGGGTGTCTTCTGGTAAGTATATATCATTAAAGGCCAATACAAAGGCTGAAACGTGTAGATGCCCTTCCTGAATTGCTGCCAGTTATTAAATATCAGAGCGCTCTGAGAAGAATATACTGGTTTCTTATATTTTGCAAAGAAAACAAAGTAAATTTCCAAGTTTAAATTTGATGCTGAAGGAACCGCTTTCAATTGGCTCATTTACCACATGTGACCGCTGAACGCGGAAGGAAGCCAGGATCCGATACAGCAGTGAACAGTGACTAGCCGGGTGATACGAGTGCAAACAGTGCTGCCACAACGAATACCCTGAAAAGTGGTCAAGTACACCGGACTTACGTGCTGAGGGAAATTCAACTATTAAGATACTGTTATGTCTCTATAAGTTCACTGAAGCAGTGAGATACCAATTACCTGCAACTTCCCATTACACGGATAACAAAAGCCGCTAAAAGCACTATAAGGCTTGTTTTCTTGATGCATGCTTAAGCCGAATGTGAAATACGGAAGCCTGATTTCAACCTTTGAAAATTTTAGCTTGCAATTTAGTGTTAACGCTAAACATTTGTATGCATAATATATGTATAGAAGCTTTTTATACGATTCATTACAAGATTTGAGAGCTTAATTACCACCGGTGACTGTTTTTACTTTCTTAACATGTTTGTTTCTACTATTGCAAAGCAATAGTTTTTTAAAATACCTTGTTGTATTGAGAAATTTTAGAGCAATATCTCTGTTTTATCATAATTATATACTATTTTTATACCCTACTGAGTGGTTGCTGTATAGCGCATCTTCATTTTTTTCCCCCAGATTGCCTTTCGGCATTGCAGAGAAGTGTTAGAAGATTTCGGAGTAGTCTCTTATGGAAGGTAGTACTCTTTGAGATGGGACTGGAGTTTTAAGTAGTTTTGTCAGCCTCTCAGTGAGAGCATTGATGAAAGTTAGTCTGGAGATGCAGGGAGAGTCTTTCTGCAAAACCATCCAGACTCGTATTAACAGCTCCTTAAGCAATCGGCGTTGACGAGTTTCGCTGCCTGCTTTCTTCACTGAAGTCCATGTCAGAAGCGCTGCTACAATCTGTCAAACGTGAAGGACCGTGTTACTGTTCCACGGCATAGATTACGGTAAGATCGTTTCATTTTTTCTTTTTTCAAATGCTTTATTGAAAGGTCATAGAAATATAGCATATTTTCTGTTATTGAATAAACATATACAAATGTAACGTTCTGGGCACGCAGTGCTGTGTCTATTAACTTATTACATCTAGCACCAGATCGTTTCATTTTTTTACACATATTGCAAACGCTAGAAGACTGGGTCACAGTGTGGCTCCTTTTATCTATATGGAATCAAGGGTTAATATCTCCTGAGGGGGGATTATGAACAGCTGGGTTTAATCATATATGCTTTATTTGATTTTATGCTGCTTTTTGTGTAAGATGTTTATGGGCTCATAGGCTGAGGTGGAACATACAGGTTTCACTTTCATTTTGAAGGTTGCACAGATTAAAAGCTTGGCACGCTTTTTCTCATAGCCGGGACGGTCCTGCATTGCGCACCATGTGACCGGTATGGTCGAGGCTTCCATTTCCTTTCTCTTGACCGCGTTACTACCGGAGAGGATTTTTTATCTCTGTTCTGAGAGTATAAAGGTGCCGCTTTTTTTTACTTCAAATAAAGTTAATTTTTTTTCTGTAGTCCTCCGCATATCGTACTTTAGCTATGGAGGGCTTTGATTCATTAGAGGGTTCTCCCTCTATTTCAAAGAGTAATGCCAGTTTATATTGTGAGGGAGCTCTGGAATATCCGCCCTCTCAATTATGTTCCATATGCCTTGATAAGGGGATTATATCAAATAAGGTTGACATGTTTGATACCACTGAGCCGCCCACCTCTGAGTAGTCCTCGTCCAGTGAGGTGCACACCCTACATGCATCTGGTATACACATGCAGCTTCCCATTGCACTGCTAATCCTCCATCTGGAGGGGGCTTTTTTCATCAGATGTTACTGCACAGTTTCATACGGTGTTGTCTGTGGCCATTAGTGCTTTCCCTTGCACTGTTAAGCGCAAGCGAAAGGTTAAATCTTGCACTCCTGCCCAGATGGCATCATGTAATTTGTCGGATATATCCAATCAGTTATCCGAGGATGAGGTTTTTTCTGAAACTTCAGAGTATGAACTTTCAGAGTTGGAGTCTGCTGCCTATAATCCTCTGCCTGGGGAGGATCCAGTTTTTAAATTTAGGACAGAACGTTTACGCTTTCTACCAAAGGAAGTTTTGACTACTTTAGAGGTTCCAAATGCCGATCTGCTAGTCGATCCTCTGGGTCCTAAATTTGATGGCAATCATTAAATACGAGTGGAACAGGATTAGAATCCACTTCCCGTCGCCTGCTTTTTAAGGATCCCGGTTCCAAGCTCTCTATGGGGGTGGGTTCTCTTTTTCCCATCCCTACTTGGTTGGTGCTAATTCACGCTTGGCACACGTAATGCTAGCCGTGTGAGGATAGTTCAAAGTTCATAGAGCCGCCGGATAGAAGGATGGAAACCCTGTTAAAAAGGATTTGTAACCTATGGGATATTTGCTTTTTGGTGCGGCGTGTGTCCCCACAGTTGCTGGAGCGGCTACCTTTTGGGGCGTCTCCTTCGTGAAAATGTTTGAGGTGGAGGGTCTACGACATTTTTCAGGAAAGAATTACGGCCTTCTGGGTTACTAGTTCTTTTATCTGTGCTTCTATTACGCAGATTAATTAGCTTATGGCTAAGACTTCAGGTTTTCTGTTCAGGCCCGTGAGGCGCTCTGACAGATATAACTTCTAAGTCTAGTCTTTTTCCCTCTCATTTAAGGGAAAGAGTTTGACTTTCTCCACGGTTTCAGGGGCCAAGGGTGCCTTCATACTGTAGGATAAGGAGAACAATTCTAAGGGACAAAGTTTTGTTATTTTGTTCCTTTAGTTCTGATAAAAGCCCAGCGTCAGAGGCCTCTGCTAAACCAGAGCAAGCCGGCTCAGTCCTGGAATAGATCCAAGCAGAGCAAGAAGCCTGCCGAGACTAAGTCCGCATGAAGCGGGCCACGTTCCTATTTTGGATCGTGTAGGGGCAAGTCTGTCGCTCTTTCAGAGGAGTGGTTCAGGGACGTGCAGGATCCTTGGGTTCTGGAGGACATAGCTCGGGGTTGCAAGATAGGTTTCAAATCTCATCCACTCAGGGGCAGATTAATCCTCTCAACCTGTCCTCAAGACGAGGGAAGCCTTTCTGCAGTGCGTAAGGGATCTGTCCTCCTTTGGAGTTATTGTCCCAGTGTTTATCATAGTGAGGTTTGGGATACTATTCAAACATTTTCGTGGTCCGAAAGTAAGGAGGGAACCTTCCGTCCAGTTCTGGAGCTAAATTTCTTAAACAAATGTCTAAATGTCATCTCGTCAAGATGGAGACAATAAGGTCCATCCTTCCCTTGATTCGGGAATGCCAGTTTTTGCCCACTATAGATCTGAAGGAGGCATTCATTTACCTTCCTATCCACAGGGAACACTTCCAGTTCCTCAGGTTTAGGGTCCTGGACCAGCACTTCCAGTTCATTGCACTTTCGTTTGGTCAAGCTACTGTTCCAAGAATTTTATGAAGGTTCTAGGGGCTCTTCTAGCAGTCGCCCGAACCTGGGATGTAGCAGTAGCTCCCTTCTGGGACGACATTCTGGACCATAGTTTTGTCTGGCGGAAGACCATTCGGAATCTCTCCTCTGGGGAAGATAAATAGTGAAATGAGTTCTCTTATTCATAAGGAGTTCTTATTCTTAAGCACCAGGGTGGAGTTCCTGGGCACGATATTAGATTCCATAGACATGAGAACAGACCAGAGAGGTTGCAAACTAGCTTCAACTTGTCTTTCCCTCCAGACCTCCTTAAGGCCATATGTGGCTTAGTGTATGGAAGTGATTGGTCTCATGGTGCCCAGCATGGACATCGTTCTCTTTGCCAGGTTCCACCTCAGGCAGTTGCATCTGTGCATGCTGAGGCAGTGAAACGGCGATCATTTAGATCTGTCTCTACAGATTCTCTGGACAACCGGTCAAGAGAATCGCTCTCTTGGTTGCTCTGTCCGGATCACTCTGGGGACATCCTTTTTATGACCATCCTGGGTGACTGGGCCTGTAGACACAGGAGAGCTCCCTCCCGTTCCGTATTCAAGACCTTCGGGCAATATTCAATGCTCTATAGGTTTGGCCCCTACTGGGTTCGTCCCAATTTATCTGATTCAAATCAGACCATATATCCCCGGTGGCTTAAATCAACCATCGGGGGGCACGAGAAGCTTCCTGGCATTGAGGAAAGTATCTTGGACTCTGGGGTGGGTGGAGACCCACAACTGTTCACTGTCAGCGATCCACATTCTGACAGGTGGGGAATGCCCGGAGATAGATCTCGTGTCCCATTTCTATACCTAGCTACCCAGATATGGGTCGGGGTCCTCAGGGGGAGCTAATAGATGTCTTGGTGGTTCAATCTAATTTCTTTTCCTGCCATTACTACTCCTTCCTTGAGTGGTAGCTCGAATCTTTCAGGAGCAGGCGTCTGTGCTACTCCATCCATCGTGGCCGCAAAGGATATGGTTCGTGGATCTAGTGGGGATGTCATCATCTCCCCCTTGGAGGGTCCCTTGTTGCAGGGATCTGCTGGAACAAGGCCCATTATTCATCAAAACCCAGATTCTCTGAGGCTGACTGCGTGATGATTGAATGCTTAATCTTAGCCAAGAGAGGCTTTTCTGAGAGTGTTATCGATACTCATTCAAGCCGGTTACTCGTCGCATCTTTCATAGGGTGTGAAGAGCATGGTTTGTCCTGGCACAAAGTAAATGTTGCAGGATTCCTTCTTTTCTCCAGGTTGGACTGGAAGAAGGGCCTCTCAGCTAGTTCCTTGAAGGGACAGATTTCGACCCTGTCTGTTTTTACTACACAAGAGGCTCGCTGAGCTTCCGGATGTACAGTTTTTTCTTAAGGTTCTGACTAGGATCAGGCCGGTGTAGATCTAATGCTCCTCCTTGGAGTTTAAAATCTTGTACTTAAAGTTTTGCAACGGGCTCCGTTTGAGCCTATGCATGGTGTTGACCATTAAGGTTGTTTTTTTGTCTTGGAAGGTTCCTTTTCTACTAGCTAGTGCTGCTGCATGCAGAGTCTCTGAGATTGCTGTCTTGCAATGCAACCTTCCTTATCTGGTGTTCCATGCTGATAAGGCTGTTTTATGAACTAAGTTAGGATTTCTTCCTAAGGTTGTGTCGAATCACAACATCAATCAAGAAATTGTAGTTCCTTCCTTATGTCCTAATCCTTCATCGAAGGAACTTTTACTGCATAATCTGGATGTGGTTTGTGGCTGCGAAGGAATTTAGACCAACTTCTTCTTTTTGTTTTCTATTCTGGGAAGCGTAGGTGTCAGAGGGCCTCTTCGACTTCCTTTATCTTTTTGGTTGAGTATCATCCGCTTAGCATATGAGTCAGCAGGTCTTAAGCCTCCTTAGAGGATTACTGCTCATTCTACGAGAGCAGTGGTTTCCTCTTGGGCCTTTAAAAATTAGGGCTCTATGGATCTGGTTTGTAAGACATGCTACCTGGTCCTCCTTACATACTTTTTCCAAACTTTACAAGTTCGATGTTTTTGCTTCTGCTAAAACAGCCTTCAGGAGAACAGTTTTGCAGGCTGTGGTGCTCTCAGATTAGGGGCCGCCTCCTTTTTATTTTTTTTCCCTCACGTTAGCATTCAGTGTCCTCTGTAGCTTGGGTATTGTTTCCCACAAGTAATGAAAGCAGCTGTGGACTTTCCCTGTATTAAGAAGGAAAACATAAATTATGACTTACCAAATAATTTCCTTTCCTTCGATACGGGGAGAGTCCACAGCTCCCGCCCGTGTTCTCCGATGGGCGGCCTTAAATTTATTTTGTTTTCTTCTGGCACCTTTTTCACCCTGATATTTCTCCTACGGTTTCCTTGTTCCCTCGGCAGAATGACTGGGGGATGAGGGAAGTGGGGGAGGTATTTAAACCTTTGACTGGGTTGTATTTGCCTCCTCCTGGTGGCCAGGTTCTGTATTCCCACAATTAACGAATGCAGCTGTGGACTCTCCCTGTATCGAAGGAAAGGAAATTATCTGCTAAGTCATAATTTGTTTTTATTTTGTCATTTTTGGCGTGTATATTTTTGGCACGAAATCGCGCCTGCTGTGACGCGAGGTGAATCATTTCATTGCGTCAGTTTGGCGCAAGGTCGCGCCTGTTATGACTCAAGTTGCATCTTTTCAGTGCGTCATTCTTGGCGCCAAAATTTGTTATATTAAGCCTCTCCCTCTAATGCTCGCTGCGCTCATATTCTAGAGAGCTATGATGCTTACTTTTGATTTTACTTTTTGTATAAGAATTTTATCATAGGCATTTTTTGCCTTTCCTGAAACTACTATTTTGAGGAAATTGGATATTTTGTTTAAATGGTATTTCTTTTTAAAGACACTATGAGTCCACGGATTTCATCCTTGTGGGATATTCACCTCCTGGTCAGCATGAGGAGGCAAAGAGCACCACAGCAGAGCTGCTATATATAGCTCCTCCCTTCCCTCCCACTCCAGTCATTCTCTTTGCCTACGTTAGTGATAGGAAGGAAGAGGTAAAGTGAGGTATTAGATTAGATTCTTCAATCAAGAGTTAATTATTTTTAAAGTAGTGCCAGAGAGTGCTACTTTGTTCTAGGCTGTAGTCGTAGTCCATATCAGTCTCTACAGTAGAGCTTTTGGTGGTTTTAAAGCAATGGGAACTTGTGGGACACAATTCTCACTGCACCTCCCATATTCTGTCGCTGCCCTTACCAAGAAAGCCTGAGGGATTTTGATCAGGATTTTCGCTTATTTACAGGGCCATGGGAGGGAGAGGACCTCCTAAACCTGGAGACTGCATTTGCTGCCAGGCAGAAGATGAGGTAAGTGCTAACTTTATTTCTGGGGAGAGGAACTCAGAAAAAGATTGGGGCACTTTATTGATTTAGACCTCATGGATCTTGGACACAGACTCTCCTAGTTTATCAGGAGATGTTATAGCAGCTAGAACTCGGGCACTGGGTAACATGTGTTTCA
Organism: Bombina bombina; assembly: GCF_027579735.1. NCBI lineage: Eukaryota > Metazoa > Chordata > Amphibia > Anura > Bombinatoridae > Bombina > Bombina bombina. The sequence goes on from NC_069499.1 coordinate 751,256,512, forward strand.
TCTCCTGCGGTCTCGTCTAATAGAGCAGACAGTGAGATTATATTGAGTTTTTTACAGAGCTCTAAGGGGTTTTATGCTTTTACTCCTTTTACACCTCACTAACTTGGCTATACGTTAAACTGAGGTATGAGTGAGGTTGGAGGTGTATTTATAGACATTTTGAGGTTTGGGAAACTTTGCCCCTCCTGGTAGGAATGTATATCCCATATGTCACTAGCTCATGGACTCTTGCCACCATGAAATAAATTAATTTTTCTCCAACATAGGTGTGTCCGGTCCACGGCGTCATCCTTACTTGTGGGATATTCTCTTCCCCAACAGGAAATGGCAAAGAGCCCAGCAAAGCTGGTCACATGATCCCTCCTAGGCTCCGCCTACCCCAGTCATTCTCTTTGCCGTTGTACAGGCAACATCTCCACGGAGATGGCTTAGAGTTTTTTAGTGTTTAACTGTAGTTTTTATTATTCAATCAAGAGTTTGTTATTTTGAAATAGTGCTGGTATGTACTATTTACTCAGAAACAGAAAAGTGATGAAGATTTCTGTTTGTATGAGGAAAATGATTTTAGCAACCGTCACTAAAATCCATGGCTGTTCCACACAGGACTGTTGAGAGCAATTAACTTCAGTTGGGGGAACAGTGAGCAGTCTCTTGCTGCTTGAGGTATGACACATTCTAACAAGACGATGTAATGCTGGAAGCTGTCATTTTCCCTATGGGATCCGGTAAGCCATGTTTATTACGATCGTAAATAAGGGCTTCACAAGGGCTTATTAAGACTGTAGACTTTTTCTGGGCTAAATCGATTCATTATTAAATACATATTTAGCCTTGAGGAATCATTTTATCTGGGTATTTTGATATAATAATATCGGCAGGCACTGTTTTAGACACCTTATTCTTTAGGGGCTTTCCCAAAGCATAGGCAGAGCCTCATTTTCGCGCCGGTGTTGCGCACTTGTTTTTGAGAGGCATGGCATGCAGTCGCATGTGAGAGGAGCTCTGATACTTAGAAAAGACTTTCTGAAGGCGTCATTTGGTATCGTATTCCCCTTTGGGCTTGGTTGGGTCTCAGCAAAGCAGATACCAGGGACTGTAAAGGGGTTAAAGTTCAAAACGGCTCCGGTTCCGTTATTTTAAGGGTTAAAGCTTCCAAATTTGGTGTGCAATACTTTTAAGGCTTTAAGACACTGTGGTGAAAATTTGGTGAATTTTGAACAATTCCTTCATGTTTTTTCGCAATTGCAGTAATAAAGTGTGTTCAGTTTAAAATTTAAAGTGACAGTAACGGTTTTATTTTAAAACGTTTTTTGTACTTTGTTATCAAGTTTATGCCTGTTTAACATGTCTGAACTACCAGATAGACTGTGTTCTGAATGTGGGGAAGCCAGAATTCCTATTCATTTAAATAAATGTGATTTATGTGACAATGACAATGATGCCCAAGATGATTCCTCAAGTGAGGGGAGTAAGCATGGTACTGCATCATTCCCTCCTTCGTCTACACGAGTCTTGCCCACTCAGGAGGCCCCTAGTACATCTAGCGCGCCAATACTCCTTACTATGCAACAATTAACGGCTGTAATGGATAATTCTGTCAAAAACATTTTAGCCAAAATGAACACTTATCAGCGTAAGCGCGACTGCTCTGTTTTAGATACTGAAGAGCATGACGACGCTGATAATAATATTTCTGAAGGGCCCCTAACCCAGTCTGATGGGGCCAGGGAGGTTTTGTCTGAGGGAGAAATTACTGATTCAGGGAACATTTCTCAACAAGCTGAACCTGATGTGATTACATTTAAATTTAAGTTGGAACATCTCCGCATTCTGCTTAAGGAGGTATTATCCACTCTGGATGATTGTGACAAGTTGGTCATCCCAGAGAAACTATGTAAAATGGACAAGTTCCTAGAGGTGCCGGGGCTCCCAGAAGCTTTTCCTATACCCAAGCGGGTGGCGGACATTGTTAATAAAGAATGGGAAAGGCCCGGTATTCCTTTCGTCCCTCCCCCCATATTTAAAAAATTGTTTCCTATGGTCGACCCCAGAAAGGACTTATGGCAGACAGTCCCCAAGGTCGAGGGAGCGGTTTCCACTTTAAACAAACGCACCACTATACCCATAGAGGATAGTTGTGCTTTCAAAGATCCTATGGATAAAAAATTAGAAGGTTTGCTTAAAAAGATGTTTGTTCAGCAGGGTTACCTTCTACAACCAATTTCATGAATTGTCCCTGTCGCTACAGACGCATGTTTCTGGTTCGATGAGCTGATAAAGGCGGTTGATAGTGATTCTCCTCCTTATGAGGAGATTATGGACAGAATCAATGCTCTCAAATTGGCTAATTCTTTCACCCTAGACGCCACTTTGCAATTGGCTAGGTTAGCGGCTAAGAATTCTGGGTTTGCTATTGTGGCGCGCAGAGCGCTTTGGTTGAAATCTTGGTCGGCTGATGCGTCTTCCAAGAACAAGCTACTTAACATTCCTTTCAAGGGGAAAACGCTGTTTGGCCCTGACTTGAAAGAGATTATCTCTGATATCACTGGGGGTAAGGGCCACGCCCTTCCTCAGGATCGGCCTTTCAAGGCAAAAAATAAACCTAATTTTCGTCCCTTTCGTAGAAACGGACCAGCCCAAAGTGCTACGTCCTCTAAGCAAGAGGGTAATACTTCTCAAGCCAAGCCAGCTTGGAGACCAATGCAAGGCTGGAACAAGGGAAAGCAGGCCAAGAAACCTGCCACTGCTACCAAGACAGCATGAAATGTTGGCCCCCGATCCGGGACCGGATCTGGTGGGGGGCAGACTCTCTCTCTTCGCTCAGGCTTGGGCAAGAGATGTTCTGGATCCTTGGGCGCTAGAAATAGTCTCCCAAGGTTATCTTCTGGAATTCAAGGGACTTCCCCCAAGGGGGAGGTTCCACAGGTCTCAGTTGTCTTCAGACCACATAAAAAGACAGGCATTCTTACATTGTGTAGAAGACCTGTTAAAAATGGGAGTGATTCATCCTGTTCCATTAAGAGAACAAGGGATGGGGTTCTACTCCAATCTGTTCATAGTTCCCAAAAAAGAGGGAACGTTCAGACCAATCTTAGATCTCAAGATCTTAAACAAGTTTCTCAAGGTTCCATCGTTCAAGATGGAAACCATTCGAACTATTCTTCCTTCCATCCAGGAAGGTCAATTCATGACCACGGTGGATTTAAAGGATGCGTATCTACATATTCCTATCCACAAGGAACATCATCGGTTCCTAAGGTTCGCATTCCTGGACAAGCATTACCAATTCGTGGCGCTTCCTTTCGGATTAGCCACTGCTCCAAGGATTTTCACAAAGGTACTAGGGTCCCTTCTAGCTGTGCTAAGACCAAGGGGCATTTCTGTAGTACCTTACTTGGACGACATTCTGATTCAAGCGTCGTCCCTTCCTCAAGCAAAGGCTCACACGGACATTGTCCTGGCCTTTCTCAGATCTCACGGATGGAAAGTGAACGTGGAAAAGAGTTCTCTATCTCCGTCAACAAGGGTTCCCTTCTTGGGAACAATAATAGACTCCTTAGAAATGAGGATTTTTCTGACAGAGGCCAGAAAAACAAAACTTCTAGACTCTTGTCGGATACTTCATTCCGTTCCTCTTCCTTCCATAGCTCAGTGCATGGAAGTGATCGGGTTGATGGTAGCGGCAATGGACATAGTTCCTTTTGCGCGCATTCATCTAAGACCATTACAACTGTGCATGCTCAGTCAGTGGAATGGGGACTATACAGACTTGTCTCCGAAGATACAAGTAAATCAGAGGACCAGAGACTCACTCCGTTGGTGGCTGTCCCTGGACAACCTGTCACAAGGGATGACATTCCGCAGACCAGAGTGGGTCATTGTCACGTCCGACGCCAGTCTGATGGGCTGGGGCGCGGTCTGGGGATCCCTGAAAGCTCAGGGTCTTTGGTCTCGGGAAGAATCTCTTCTACCGATAAATATTCTGGAACTGAGAGCGATATTCAATGCTCTCAAGGCTTGGCCTCAGCTAGCGAGGGCCAAGTTCATACGGTTTCAATCAGACAACATGACAACTGTTGCGTACATCAACCATCAGGGGGGAACAAGGAGTTCCCTAGCGATGGAAGAAGTGACCAAAATCATTCTATGGGCGGAGTCTCACTCCTGCCACCTGTCTGCTATCCACATCCCAGGAGTGGAAAATTGGGAAGCGGATTTTCTGAGTCGTCAGACATTACATCCGGGGGAGTGGGAACTCCATCCGGAAATCTTTGCCCAAGTCACTCAGCTGTGGGGCATTCCAGACATGGATCTGATGGCCTCTCGTCAGAACTTCAAAGTTCCTTGCTACGGGTCCAGATCCAGGGATCCCAAGGCGGCTCTAGTGGATGCACTAGTAGCACCTTGGACCTTCAAACTAGCTTATGTGTTCCCGCCGTTTCCTCTCATCCCCAGGCTGGTAGCCAGGATCAATCAGGAGAGGGCGTCGGTGATCTTGATAGCTCCTGCGTGGCCACGCAGGACTTGGTATGCAGATCTGGTGAATATGTCATCGGCTCCACCTTGGAAGCTACCTTTGAGACGAGACCTGCTTGTTCAGGGTCCGTTCGAACATCCGAATCTGGTTTCACTCCAGCTGACTGCTTGGAGATTGAACGCTTGATCTTATCGAAGCGAGGGTTCTCAGATTCTGTTATCGATACTCTTGTTCAGGCCAGAAAGCCTGTAACTAGAAAGATTTACCACAAAATTTGGAAAAAATATATCTGTTGGTGTGAATCTAAAGGATTCCCTTGGGACAAGGTTAAGATTCCTAAGATTTTATCCTTCCTTCAAGAAGGATTGGAAAAAGGATTATCTGCAAGTTCCCTGAAGGGACAGATTTCTGCCTTGTCTGTGTTACTTCACAAAAAGCTGGCAGCTGTGCCAGATGTTCAAGCTTTTGTTCAGGCTCTGGTTAGAATTAAGCCTGTTTACAAACCTTTGACTCCTCCTTGGAGTCTCAATTTAGTTCTTTCAGTTCTTCAGGGGGTTCCGTTTGAACCCTTACATTCCGTTGATATTAAGTTATTATCTTGGAAAGTTTTATTTTTAGTTGCAATTTCTTCTGCTAGAAGAGTTTCAGAATTATCTGCTCTGCAGTGTTCTCCTCCTTATCTGGTGTTCCATGCAGATAAGGTGGTTTTACGTACTAAACCTGGTTTTCTTCCAAAAGTTGTTTCTAACAAAAACATTAACCAGGAGATTATCGTACCTTCTCTGTGTCCGAAACCAGTTTCAAAGAAGGAACGTTTGTTGCACAATTTGGATGTTGTTCGCGCTCTAAAATTCTATTTAGATGCTACAAAGGATTTTAGACAAACATCTTCCTTGTTTGTTGTTTATTCCGGTAAAAGGAGAGGTCAAAAAGCAACTTCTACCTCTCTCTCTTTGTGGATTAAAAGCATCATCAGATTGGCTTACGAGACTGCCGGACGGCAGCCTCCCGAAAGAATCACAGCTCATTCCACTAGGGCTGTGGCTTCCTCATGGGCCTTCAAGAACGAGGCTTCTGTTGATCAGATATGTAGGGCAGTGACTTGGTCTTCACTGCACACTTTTACCAAATTTTACAAGTTTGATACTTTTGCTTCTTCTGAGGCTATTTTTGGGAGAAAGGTTTTGCAAGCCGTGGTGCCTTCCATTTAGGTGACCTGATTTGCTCCCTCCCTTCATCCGTGTCCTAAAGCTTTGGTATTGGTTCCCACAAGTAAGGATGACGCCGTGGACCGGACACACCTATGTTGGAGAAAACAGAATTTATGTTTACCTGATAAATTACTTTCTCCAACGGTGTGTCCGGTCCACGGCCCGCCCTGGTTTTTTTTAATCAGGTCTGATATTTTATTTTCTTTAACTACAGTCACCACGGTACCATATGGTTTCTCCTATGCAAATATTCCTCCTTAACGTCGGTCGAATGACTGGGGTAGGCGGAGCCTAGGAGGGATCATGTGACCAGCTTTGCTGGGCTCTTTGCCATTTCCTGTTGGGGAAGAGAATATCCCACAAGTAAGGATGACGCCGTGGACCGGACACACCGTTGGAGAAAGTAATTTATCAGGTAAACATAAATTCTGTTATCAGGTAAGTTCGTAAATAACTTTCCTCTTTGTTTCTATTATCAAATTTTCTTCATTCTCTTGGTATCCTTTGTTGAAGGAGCAGCAATGCACTACTGGGAGCTAGCTGAACACAGGTGAGCCAGTGACAAGAGGTATATATGTGCAGTCACAATTCAGTGGCTATCTTCCAGTGGGTGCTGCTGAGCCTACCTAGATATTTTTAACAAAGGATACTAAGAGAATGGTGCAAATTAGATAATAGAAGTATAATGAAATTTGATTAAAGGGCCAGTAACCCTACAACATGTTATATAATTCTGCATATAGTGCAGGATAATATAATTTAAGCGTATTTTTTTTTTATTCCGAAATTGAATTTACCTGCACTCCGCTCCAGGCTCTACTGAGCTGGTCTTGTTTTTCAAAAGTGCTTCACAGGCACGCTGTCTAGTCACAGCATGCCTGATTGCGCCATTAAACTGAATTTAGCTCGCTTCCACTACCAGACCAGAGCGGGAGCGAGCTACATTCAGTTTAATGGCGCGATACTGACCCTTTAAATCAGTTTTAAATGAACATAAAAATTAACTTGAAATGCCCAGTAGTGCAATGTCCACTTGCTTTAAAAAGTGTATATAATGCATATGAAATAGTACCATTTAGAGTTAAATTATTCTTTATGTTCAGCCTTCAAACAGTGATCTGTTTGTGAATTCAGTAGGTGTTGCTTTTCACAGAATAGAAAGCTTGGGTCTTGGTAAGCATGAAGACACTTTAGCGTTTTTAATGTCGTCATGAAAACACGTCAAGTGCTGTATTGATGATTTTGTATATTTAATATCTCATAAAATATAAATCTGTGTTTGTATTAAAAATATTGTACAGAAATGCACAACTGCACAACATGCACAGTCTTACAATTTAAAGAGAAATACCATGTCGAAATTGAAATTTGCATGGCTGGATTTCAGTTTGAAATAGAAGCACTTTTGAAATATACTTCCATTTGCAAAAATGCTTCTAATAAGTTATTACTGTTCTGCGGCATATGCACATATCCCGTGAGAGCCCGTGCACCAGTGTTCAAACACTATTCCTGCTCAGAGAGCTAGTGGTATGTATTGCTTCGGTGCCTCTGTGAAGACATTATTTGTGTCCTACAAGTTCCTGCTGACTCTTTGAGCAGGTATGGCATTTGAGTACTGGTGCAGAGAACCTCACAGCATATGTGCATATGCCACAGGAAAAACAGTGCTAAACTTTACTAGAAGCATTTTGCTTATGGAAGTATATTGCAAAAATCCTATTTCAAAGTGAAATGCACCCATGCACATTTCAGTTTTTATCTTTCTATCCATTTAAATATATCTACATGTTTTCCTTTGCTGCATTAATGCTTTTTTTTAAATAATATTTTATCTGTTTTAGGAAGCCTTTAATAGCCACTGTCGAAAAACAACTCTTAGGAGAACATTTAACGGCCACTCTTCAGAAAGGTATGTCAGATGTTATTTATTCAATTCCCCTGCAAATAGTACATTTTATTAAAGAATGTGTTTGTGGTAAAGTGTGCAGGTTATTTTATTTAAAATGCAAATGAGCACTGCCCAAGGACATTAAACACCTTGAGATGGTAGTATAAAATGATAAATCTTATATAATAAAACAAAAAAAAACCTCTGCAATATACTTTCCATTCTGAAATTGTGAGCTTTTCACAAGTGCAGAACACTGCACACTCTAGTGACCTAATTATAACTGTCCCTAATTTGTCACAGCAGAGAAGGTAACCTAAGTTACAACATGGCAGCTCCCATTGTTTTATGGACCCTAAAACTTTACACTTATTTTGTCAATATTTAAACTGCTAATGAAATTTAAAAAAATACATCTACCTGTTAGACTAACCTTTTCTTTCAATTCATCATTCTATCTAGCATTAGTTTAGGGTGCAATGTCCCTTTTTAAGTAATTTGTATTCTAATGTTTAAAGTATTGCACTTTTGTCTTTATATTTTTCCTTTTAAAAAAGGCTTAAATCACCTCCTGGATGAAAACAGAATTCAAGACCTTTCCTTGTTGTATCAGTTATTCAGCCGCGTAAGGGGTGGGGTACAAGTCCTTTTACAACATTGGATTGAATACATCAAGGTATTTAACTACATCCTGCAGTCCTTGCTGCAGGCCCATTGTGTTAATATAAGGAAAAGATACAGTTGTACTTTTAGAAAATAATTTTGCAGTTTCCTATGAACTGTTATGATTCTGTACCAAATCTAAATTTTAAAGGGACAGTAAAGTAAAAATAACATTTTAACCATTCAGAGTGTGCAATTTTATTTCCAATTTGCATTTTTATCTAACTTCATTTATTTTACAAGATATGACGAGTCCACGGATTTCATCCTTGTGGGATTTAACCTCCTGCTAGCAGGAAGTGGCAAAGAGCACCACAGCAGAGCTATATATATATAGCTCCTCCCTTCCCTCCACTTCCAGTCATTCTCTTTGCCTGTGTTAGTGATAGGAAGAGGTAAAGTGAGGTGTTAGTTTAGATTCTTCAATCAAGAAGTTTTTTATTTTAAAATGGTGCCAGTGAGTACTATTTTTCTCAGGGAGAAATCGTCAGTCGATTACTTCCCAAGAGGAGTGGAGACATCTTATTTTCTGCCCTGATGTTGATGATCTTAGCAAACGTTATCTAAGATCTATGATGGTTCCTACAGCACAGCTGAAGGTAGTGTAAGAAAAATCTTCAGTGTGGAGAATGGTGTCTTTCTACAAGCATCATTGAGGTATTTTTAGTCTTTTGTTTCTGGGGAGACTTGATGCATCAGAACAGGCTGACATTATTCCCTATATGGGGAGGGGTAAGCAGCATGCACTATATGTAAGGAAATGGTGTACCTGGAATCCCTTTATATTGATTGCCAAAGTATGTAAAATATATCTTTGAGGCTTATTCAAGGGGGGCTAGACGCTGGGAGTTGCGGTTTTGCTTAAGGGCTGTCATTTTTAGTTTTATCACTGGCCTGAGGGAGTGCAGTGGTCTTTACAATGTTTCACTCGATATCTGTGGTATATGTAAGTAGGGCATCAACATGTTTGTTTTTTTCTTTGCGAACCATGCAGGTCTTAGTCAGGCTAGAATTACGCCCACGATGGGTGGGACCTATTTTCGCGCGCTCAGACGCGCAGTATCATCCGGATCGCGTAGGCAGCAGAGTCCTGAACACTGGTGGGGCCTAAGTTGTCTTGACTTTCGAAGGGCCTGAAAAGCTTCTCAAGCAGCAGCAGTGTATTCCGGGGGCAGGTAGGCGCCTGAATAAATATAATAACTGTTAAATCAATGTTATATTTCTTCTGTTATGTGTGATCAGTCCACGGGTCATCATTACTTCTGGGATATAACTCCTCCCCAACAGGAAATGCAAGAGGATTCACCCAGCAGAGCTGCATATAGCTCCTCCCCTCTACGTCACTCCCAGTCATTCTCTTGCACCCAACGACTAGATAGGATGTGTGAGAGGACTATGGTGATTATACTTAGTTTTTATAACTTCAATCAAAAGTTTGTTATTTTACAATAGCACCGGAGCGTGTTATTGCCTCTCTGGCAGAGTTTGAAGAAGAATCTACCAGAGTTTTTACTATGATTTTAACCGGAGTAGTTAAGATCATATTGCTGTTTCTCGGCCATCTGAGGGAGGTAAAAGCTTCAGATCAGGGGACAGCGGGCAGATGAATCTGCATTGAGGTATGTAGCAGTTTTTATTTTCTGAATGGAATTGATGAGAAAATCCTGCCATACCGTTATAATGACATGTATGTATACACTTCAGTATTCTGGGGATGGTATTTCACTGGAATTACTCTGTTAAAAGTACATTAAACCTTTGAATAGGTATTTATTATGTTAAACGTTTTTGCTGGAATGTAGAATCGTTTGCATTTTCTGAGGTACTGAGTGAATAAATGTTTGGGCATTATTTTTCCACTTGGCAGTTGCTTGTTTTAATTGTGACAGTTTCGTTTCTCTCTCACTGCTGTGTGTGAGGGGGAGGGGCCGTTTTTGGCGCTCTTTGCTACGCATCAAAAATTTCCAGTCAGTTACTCTTGTATTTCCTGCATGATCCGGTTCATCTCTAACAGAACTCAGGGGTCTTCAAACTTCTTTGGAGGGAGGTAGATTCTCTCAGCAGAGCTGTGAGACTTATATATTGACTGTGATTAAAAACGTTGCTCTGTAATTTTTATGTTTCAAATTTAATTATTGTTACTTTACTAAGGGGAACAAACCTTTGCTAAAAGTTGTGTTGTTTTTAAGGATTGATGCTATAACTGTTTTTCAGTTCATTATTTCAACTGTCATTTAATCGTTTAGTGCTTCTTTGAGGCACAGTACGTTTTTGTTAAATAAGATTGTAACCAAGTTGCAAGTTTATTGCTAGTGTGTTAAACATGTCTGATTCAGAGGAAGATACCTGTGTCATTTGTTCCAATGCCAAGGTGGAGCCCAATAGAAATTTATGTACTAACTGTATTGATGCTACTTTAAATAAAAGCCAATCTGTACAAATTGAACAAATTTCACCAAACAGCGAGGGGAGAGTTATGCCGACTAACTCGCCTCACGTGTCAGTACCTGCATCTCCCGCCCGGGAGGTGCGTGATATTGTGGCGCCTAGTACATCTGGGCGGCCATTACAGATAACATTACAAGATATGGCTACTGTTATGACTGAAGTTTTGGCTAAATTACCAGAACTAAGAGGCAAGCGTGATCACTCTGGGGTGAGAACAGAGTGCGCTGATAATACTAGGGCCATGTCTGATACTGCGTCACAGCTTGCAGAGCATGAGGACGGAGAGCTTCATTCTGTGGGTGACGGTTCTGATCCAAACAGATTGGATTCAGATATTTCAAATTTTAAATTTAAATTGGAGAACCTCCGTGTATTACTAGGGGAGGTTTTAGCGGCTCTTAATGATTGTAACACTGTTGCAATACCAGAGAAATTGTGTAGGTTGGATAAATACTTTGCGGTACCGGCGAGTACTGACGTTTTTCCTATACCTAAGAGACTAACTGAAATTGTTACTAAGGAGTGGGATAGACCCGGTGTGCCGTTCTCACCCCCTCCAATATTTAGAAAGATGTTTCCAATAGACGCCACCACACGGGACTTATGGCAAACGGTCCCTAAGGTGGAGGGAGCAGTTTCTACTTTAGCTAAGCGTACCACTATCCCGGTGGAGGATAGCTGTGCTTTTTCAGATCCAATGGATAAAAAATTAGAGGGTTACCTTAAGAAAATGTTTGTTCAACAAGGTTTTATATTGCAACCCCTTGCATGCATCGCGCCGATTACGGCTGCGGCAGCATTTTGGATTGAGTCTCTGGAAGAGAACCTTAGTTCAGCTACGCTGGACGACATTACGGACAGGCTTAGAGTCCTTAAACTAGCTAATTCATTCATTTCGGAGGCCGTAGTACATTTAACCAAACTTACGGCTAAGAACTCAGGATTCGCCATTCAGGCACGTAGGGCGCTGTGGCTAAAATCCTGGTCAGCTGATGTAACTTCTAAGTCCAAATTACTTAATATACCTTTCAAGGGGCAAACTTTATTTGGGCCCGGTTTGAAAGAAATTATCGCTGACATTACAGGAGGTAAGGGCCACGCCCTGCCTCAAGACAAAGCCAAAGCTAAGGCTAGACAGTCTAATTTTCGTCCCTTTCGGAATTTCAAAGCAGGAGCAGCACCAACTTCCACTGCACCAAAACAGGAAGGAGCTGTTGCTCGTTACAGACAAGGCTGGAAACCTAACCAGTCCTGGAACAAGGGCAAGCAGGCCAGGAAACCTGCTGCTGCCCCAAAGACAGCATGAACCGAGGGCCCCCGATCCGGGACCGGATCTAGTGGGGGGCAGACTCTCTCTCTTCGCCCAGGCTTGGGCAAGAGATGTTCAGGATCCCTGGGCGCTAGAGATCATATCTCAGGGATACCTTCTAGACTTCAAATTCTCTCCCCCAAGAGGGAGATTTCATCTGTCAAGGTTGTCAACAAACCAGATAAAGAAAGAAGCGTTTCTACGCTGTGTACAAGATCTGTTATTAATGGGAGTGATCCATCCGGTTCCGCGGTCGGAACAAGGACAAGGGTTTTACTCAAACCTGTTTGTGGTTCCCAAAAAAGAGGGAACTTTCAGGCCAATCTTGGATTTAAAGATCCTAAACAAATTCCTAAGAGTTCCATCGTTCAAAATGGAAACTATTCGGACAATCTTACCCATGATCCAAAAGGGTCAGTACATGACCACAGTGGATTTAAAGGATGCTTACTTTCACATACCGATTCACAAAGATCATTACCGGTATCTAAGGTTTGCCTTCTTAGACAGGCATTACCAGTTTGTAGCTCTTCCATTCGGATTGGCTACGGCTCCAAGAATCTTCACAAAGGTTCTGGGTGCCCTTCTGGCGGTACTAAGACCGCGAGGAATTTCGGTAGCTCCGTACCTAGACGACATTCTGATACAAGCTTCAAGCTTTCAAACTGCCAAGTCTCATACAGAGTTAGTTCTGGCATTTCTAAGGTCGCATGGATGGAAAGTGAACGAAAAGAAAAGTTCTCTCTTTCCCCTCACAAGAGTTCCATTCTTGGGGACTCTTATAGATTCTGTAGAAATGAAGATTTATCTGACAGAAGACAGATTAACAAAGCTTCTAAATGCATGCCGTGTCCTTCATTCCATTCAACTCCCGTCAGTAGCTCAATGCATGGAGGTGATCGGCTTAATGGTAGCAGCAATGGACATAGTACCCTTTGCACGTCTACATCTCAGACCGCTGCAATTGTGCATGCTGAGTCAGTGGAATGGGGATTACTCAGACTTGTCCCCTACTCTGAATCTGGATCAAGAGACCAGAAACTCTCTTCTATGGTGGCTTTCTCGGCCACATCTGTCCAGGGGGATGCCATTCAGCAGGCCGGACTGGACAATTGTAACAACAGACGCCAGCCTACTAGGTTGGGGCGCTGTCTGGAATTCTCTGAAGGCTCAGGGACAATGGAATCAGGAGGAAAGTCTCCTGCCAATAAACATTCTGGAATTGAGAGCAGTTCTCAATGCCCTTCTGGCTTGGCCCCAGTTAAAAACTCGGGGGTTCATCAGGTTTCAGTCGGACAACATCACGACTGTAGCTTACATCAACCATCAAGGAGGGACAAGAAGCTCCCTAGCAATGATGGAAGTATCAAGGATAATTCGCTGGGCAGAGTCTCACTCTTGCCACCTGTCAGCAATCCACATCCCGGGAGTGGAGAACTGGGAGGCGGATTTCTTGAGTCGCCAGACTTTTCATCCGGGGGAGTGGGAACTTCATCCGGAGGTCTTTGCCCAAATACTTCGACGTTGGGGCAAACCAGAGATAGATCTCATGGCGTCTCGCCAGAACGCCAAACTTCCTCGCTACGGGTCCAGATCCAGGGATCCGGGAGCGGTTCTGATAGATGCTTTGACAGCACCTTGGAACTTCGGGAGGGCTTATGTGTTTCCACCCTTCCCGCTGCTTCCTCGATTGATTGCCAAAATCAAACAGGAGAGAGCATCAGTGATTCTAATAGCGCCTGCATGGCCACGCAGGACTTGGTATGCAGATCTAGTGGACATGTCATCCTGTCCGCCTTGGTCTCTACCTCTAAGACAGGACCTTCTGATACAGGGTCCATTCAAACATCAAAATCTAGCTTCTCTGAAGCTGACTGCTTGGAAATTGAACGCTTGATTTTATCAAAACGTGGTTTTTCTGAGTCGGTTATTGATACCCTGATACAGGCTAGGAAGCCTGTTACCAGAAGGATTTACCACAAGATATGGCGTAAATACCTATACTGGTGCGAATCCAAAGGTTACTCCTGGAGTAAGGTTAGGATTCCTAGGATATTGTCCTTTCTACAAGAAGGTTTAGAAAAGGGTTTATCGGCTAGCTCATTAAAGGGACAGATCTCAGCTCTGTCCATCTTGTTACACAGGCGTCTGTCAGAAAATCCAGATGTCCAGGCCTTTTGTCAGGCTTTAGCTAGGATCAAGCCTGTGTTTAAAACTGTTGCTCCGCCATGGAGTTTAAACCTTGTTCTTAACGTTCTACAAGGAGTTCCGTTTGAACCCCTTCATTCCATTGATATAAAGTTGTTATCTTGGAAAGTGTTATTTTTAATGGCTATTTCTTCGGCTCGGAGAGTCTCTGAGTTATCAGCTTTACATTGTGATTCTCCTTATTTGATTTTTCATTCAGATAAGGTAGTTCTGCGTACAAAACCTGGGTTCTTACCTAAGGTAGTCACTAACAGGAACATCAATCAAGAGATCGTGGTGCCTTCCCTGTGCCCGAATCCTTCTTCAAAGAAGGAACGTCTTCTACACAATCTGGATGTAGTTCGTGCCCTCAAGTTCTACTTGCAGGCAACTAAGGATTTTCGACAAACGTCTTCCCTGTTTGTCGTGTACTCTGGTCAGAGGAGAGGTCATAAGGCTTCGGCTACCTCTCTCTCCTTCTGGCTTCGTAGCATAATTCGTTTAGCCTATGAGACTGCTGGACAGCAGCCTCCTGAAAGAATTACAGCTCATTCTACTAGAGCTGTGGCTTCCACTTGGGCCTTTAAGAATGAGGCCTCTGTTGAACAGATTTGCAAGGCTGCAACTTGGTCTTCGCTTCATACTTTTTCCAAATTTTACAAATTTGACACTTTTGCTTCTTCGGAGGCTATTTTTGGGAGAAAGGTTCTTCAGGCAGTGGTTCCTTCTGTATAATGAGCCTGCCTATCCCTCCCGTCATCCGTGTACTTTTGCTTTGGTATTGGTATCCCAGAAGTAATGATGACCCGTGGACTGATCACACATAACAGAAGAAAACATAATTTATGCTTACCTGATAAATTCCTTTCTTCTGTTGTGTGATCAGTCCACGGCCCGCCCTGTTTTTTAAGGCAGGTAAATATCTTTTAAATTATACTCCAGTCACCACTTCACCCTTGGTTTCTCCTTTCTCGTTGATTCTTGGTCGAATGACTGGGAGTGACGTAGAGGGGAGGAGCTATATGCAGCTCTGCTGGGTGAATCCTCTTGCATTTCCTGTTGGGGAGGAGTTATATCCCAGAAGTAATGATGACCCGTGGACTGATCACACAACAGAAGAAAGGAATTTATCAGGTAAGCATAAATTATGTTTTTTTTCTTACACATCTCAGCAAGTGGATGCAATACTGTTAGAGTATTTTGGGCACATTAAAATAATTTTTATTGCCACAGACACGTTTTGAAGATATCAGAAAAATTGTTGCGCTTTTATTATTTAAAGGCGCAGTACAGTTTTTTGTATTAACATTTTTGTCTATATAATTTGAATTCAGAGCTCAGTTTTTTAAGCTAAGAACGACTGTTATTACTATTGCTAGTCTGTTTAACATGTCTGAAACTGAGGAAACTCCTTGTTCTATGTGTACCCTCACAGGGATCTGATTTGGGGGTCAGGGAACTTCTGTCTGAGGGGGAACTTTCTGATTCGGGAAGTGTTACCTCAGACGTCATGTCCTTTAGATTTAAGCTTGAACACCTCCGCCTGTTACTTCAGGAGTTTTTAGTGACTCTAGATGACTGTGACTCTATTGTGGTACCACCAGAGAAATTGTGTAAAATGGACAAATACTTAGAGGTACCTGCTTACACTGATGTTTTTCCGGTTCCTAAGAGAATTTCGGAGATTATTAAGAGGGAATGGGACAGACCGGGTATCCCGTTCTCACCTTCTCCTAATTTTAAGAAAATGTATCCCATATCCCTAAGGTGGAGGGAGCCATATCTACCCTGGCTAAGCGTACAACTATTCCTATTGAGGACAGTTGTGCTTTCAAAGACCCTATGGATAAGAAATTGGAGGGTCTTCTGAAGAAACTGTTTATTCATCAGGGTTTCCTTTTACAACCGACGGCCTGCATTGTACCAGTTACCACTGCAGCGGCCTTCTGGTTTGATGCATTAGAAGAGTCTCTTAAGACTGATAGAATTAAGGCTCTTAAGCTGGCTAATTCTTTTATTACAGATGCTGCCTTTCAGATTGCCAAATTGGCGGCTAAGAATGCCGGATTTGCCATTTTAGCGCATAGAGCGTTATGGTTAAAATCATGGTCTGCTGATGTGTCATCTAAGTCAAAGCTTTTGGCTATTCCTTTCAAGGTAAAAACCCTATTTGGGCCTGACTTGAAAGAAATCATTTCTGACATTACGGGAGGTAAGGGTCATCTCCTACCTCAGGATAGAACTGCTAAACTGGGGGGTAAACAAAATAATTTTCGTTCCTTTCGGAACTTTAAAGGAGTTCCCTCTTCTTCCGCCAAGCAGGAAGGGGATTTTGCTCAGGCCAAGTCCGTCTGGAGACCCAACCAGGCTAGGAACAAGGGTAAGCAACCCAAGAAGCCCGCTGCTGCTACCAAGACAGCATGAAGGGACGGCCCCCGATCCGGGACCTGATCTAGTAGGGGGCAGATTTCTCTTTGCCCAGGCTTGGGTAAGAGATGTTCAGGATCCTTGGACACTGGAAATCATGTCCCAAGGATATCGGCTGGAATTAAAAAATTATCTCCCAAGGGGGAGGTTTCTTCTTTCACGATTGTCTGTAGACCAGATAAAAAAGAGAGGCGGTCTTATGTTGTGTAAAAGACCTCTTTACTATGGGAGTAATTCGTCCCGTTCCAATACTGGAACAAGGGCAGGGGTTTTACTCAAATCTTTTCGTGGTTCCCAAAAAAAGAGGGCACGTTTCGACCTATTTTAGATCTAAACAAGTTTCGCAGAGTCCCATCCTTCTACCATTGATCCAGAAGGGTCAATATATGACTACCGTGGACTTGAAGGATGCATATCTTCATATTCCTATCCACAAGGATCATCCCCAGTTCCTAAGGTTTGCCTTTCTGGACAAACATTTTCAGTTTGTGGCTCTTCCCTTCGGGTTGGCCACAGCACCCAGGATCTTCACAAAGGTTCTACGGTCACTTCTGGCGGTTCTCAGACCACGGGGCATTGCAGTGGCGCCCTATCTGGACGATATTCTGAACCAGGCGCCGTCTTACCATCTGGCAAAGTCTCATACAGACATAGTTCTGTCCTTTCTGAGGACTCACGGGTGGAAGGTGAATCTAGAAAAGAGTTCATTAATTCCACAGACAAGGGTTCCATTCTTGGGAACTCTAATAGATTCCATATCTATGAACATTTTCTTGACGAAGGTCAGAAAGTCAAAGATTCTGAATACATGCCAAGCCCTTCAGTCCAATCCTCGGCCATCAGTGGCTCAGTGCATGGAGGTAATTGGATTGATGGTGGCAGCAATGGACATCATTCCGTTTGCTCGTTTTCATCTCAGACCACTACAACTGAGCATGCTCAGGCAGTGGAATGGAGAATATGCAAATTTGTCTCCTCAGATAGATCTGGATCAGGAGACAAGAGACTCTCTTCTTTGGTGGTTATCGCTGAATCATCTGTCCCAAGGGACGTGCTTCCGCAGACCCTCATGGGTGATAGTGACAACGAACGTCAGCCTACTAAGTTGGGGAGCAGTCTGGAATTCCCTGAAGGCTCAGGGTGTGTGGACTCGGTCGGAGTCTCTTCTTCCAATCAATATTCTGGAATTGAGAGCAATTTTCAATGCGCTTCACGCGTGGCCTCAGTTGGCTTCGGCCAAATTCATCCGCTTTCAGTCGGACAACATCACGACTGTGGCTTACATCAATCATCAGGGAGGAACAAGAAGTTCCTTAGCGATGACAGAAGTATCAGATAATTTGGTGGGCGGAGACTCACTCTTGTTATCTGTCAGCAATCTACATCCCAGGAGTGGACAACTGGGAAGCGGACTTCTTGAGCAGACAGCCGTTCCATCCGGGGGAGTGGGAACTCCATCCGGAGGTCTTTGCCACCCTAATTCTCAGATGGGGCAGACCGGAATTGGATCTGATGGCATCTCGTCAGAATGCCAAGCTCCCGAGATACGGATACAGGTCAAGGGATCCTCAGGCCGAATTGATAGATGCCTTGGCAGTGCCTTGGTCATTCAACCTAGCTTATGTGTTTCCACCGTTTGCTCTCCTTCCCCGGGTGATTGCTCGGATAAAACAGGAGAGGACTTCAGTAATTCTAATCGCGCCTGCATGGCCTCGCAGGACTTAGTATGCCGATCTAGTGGACATGTCCTCTCTGCCGCCTTGGAAGCTTCCATTGAGGCAGGACCTTCTCATTCAGGGACCCTTCCAACACCCAAATCTAGTTTCTCTGCAACTGACTGCTTGGAGATTGAACGCTTGATTTTATCTAAGCGGGGGTTCTCTGATTCGGCCATTGATACTTTGATTCAGGCACGTAAGCCTGTCACTAGAAAGATCTACCATAAGATATGGCGTAAATATCTTTTTTGGTGCGAATCCAAGGGCTACTCATGGAGTAGAGTTAAGATTCCCTGGATTCTGTCTTTTCTCCAAGAAGGATTGCAGAAAGGGTTATCAGCAAGTTCATTAAAGGGTCAAATCTCTGCTTTGTCAATTTTACTACACAAACGTTTGGCAGATGTTCCAGAAGTTCAGTCTTTTTGTCAGGCTCTTACCAGAATCAAGCCTGTGTTTAGACCAATTGCTCCACCCTGGAGTTTGAATTTAGTTCTTCAAGGGGTTCCGTTTGAACCCATGCATTCCATAGATATTAAGTTGTTATCTTGGAAAGTTTTATTTTTGGTTGCTATTTCTTCTGCTCGTAGAGTTTCTGAGCTTTCAGCGTTACAATGTGACTCGTCTTATCTTTCATTCTGATAAGGTGGTTTTACGTACCATACCTGGGTTCCTTCCTAAGGTTGTTTCAAATAAGAATATTAATCAGGAAATTGTTGTTCCTTCATTATGTCCTAATCCTTCTAAGAAGGAGCGTCTGTTGCCTAACTTGGACATGGTCCGTGCCTTGAAGTTTTACTTGCAGGCGACTAAGGATTTCCGTCAATCATCTTCATTATTCATTGTTTTTTCTGGAAAGCGTAGGGGTCAGAAAGTTACGGCTACCTCTTTCTTTTTGGCTGAAGAGTATCATCCGTCTGACATATGAGACTGCTGGACAGCAGCCTCCTGAAAGAATTATGGCTCATTCTACTAGGGCTGTGGCTTCCTCATGGGCATTTAAAAACTATGCTTCTGTTGAACAGATTTGCAAGGCTGCAACTTGGTCGTCTCTTCACACTTTTTCCAAATTTTCCAAATTTGATACTTTTGCTTCTTCTGAGGCTGGTTTTGAGAGAAAGGTTCAAGCAGTGGTGCCTTCCGTTTAGGTTCCTGTCTTGTCCCTCCCTTTCATCCGTGTCCTGTAGCTTTGGTATTGTATCCCAAGTAAGGATAAAATCCGTGGACTCGTCATATCTTGTAAAAGAAAAGGAAATTTATGCTTACCTGATAAATTTATTTTTCTCCAACCTAGGTGTGTCCGGTCCACGGCGTCATCCTTACTTGTGGGATATTCTCTTCCCCAACAGGAAATGGCAAAGAGCCCAGCAAAGCTGGTCACATGATCCCTCCTAGGCTCCGCCTACCCCAGTCATTCTCTTTGCCGTTGTACAGGCAACATCTCCACGGAGATGGCTTAGAGTTTTTTAGTGTTTAACTGTAGTTTTTCATTATTCAATCAAGAGTTTGTTATTTTCAAATAGTGCTGGTACGTACTATTTACTCAGAAACAGAAAAGAGATGAAGAATTCTGTTTGTATGAGGAAAATGATTTTAGCAACCGTAACTAAAATCCATGGCTGTTCCACACAGGACTGTTGAGAGCAATTAACTTCAGTTGGGGGAACAGTTTGCAGTCTCTTGCTGCTTGAGGTATGACACATTCTAACAAGACGATGTAATGCTGGAAGCTGTCATTTTCCCTATGGGATCCGGTAAGCCATGTTTATTACGATTGTAAATAAGGGCTTCACAAGGGCTTATTTAAACTGTAGACTTTTTTTGGGCTAAATCGATTGATAACACTTATTTAGCCTTGAGGAATCATTTATTCTGGGTATTTTGATTTAATAATATCGGCAGGCACTGTTTTAGACACCTTATTCTTTAGGGGCTTTCCCAAAGCATAGGCAGAGTCTCATTTTCGCGCCGGTGTTGCGCACTTGTTTTTGAGAGGCATGGCATGCAGTCGCATGTGAGAGGAGCTCTGATACTTATAAAAGACTTCTGAAGGCGTCATTTGGTATCGTATTCCCCTTTGGGTTTGGTTGGGTCTCAGCAAAGCAGATACCAGGGACTGTAAAGGGGTTTAAAGCTTAAAACGGCTCCGGTTCCGTTATTTTAAGGGTTAAAGCTTCCAAAATTGGTGTGCAATATTTTCAAGGCTTTAAGACGCTGTGGTGAAAATTTGGTGAATTTTGAACAATTCCTTCATGTTTTTTCGCAATTGCAGTAATAAAGTGTGTTCAGTTTAAAATTTAAAGTGACAGTAACGGTTTTATTTTAAAACGTTTTTTGTACTTTCTGATCAAGTTTATGCCTGTTTAACATGTCTGAACTACCAGATAGACTGTGTTCTGAATGTGGGGAAGCCAGAATTCCTATTCATTTAAATAAATGTGATTTATGTGATAATGACAATGATGCCCAAGATGATTCCTCAAGTGAGGGGAGTAAGCATGGTACTGCATCATTCCCTCCTTCGTCTACACGAGTCTTGCCCACTCAGGAGGCCCCTAGTACATCTAGCGCGCCAATACTCCTTACTATGCAACAATTAACGGCTGTAATGGATAATTCTGTCAAAAACATTTTAGCCAAAATGAACCCTTGTCAGCGTAAGCGTGGCTGCTCTGTTTTAGTTACTGAAGAGCATGACGACGCTGATATTAATATCTCTGAAGGGCCCCTAACCCAATCTGAGGGGGCCAGGGAGGTTTTGTCTGAGGGAGAAATTACTGATTTAGGGAACATTTCTCAGCAGGCTGAATCTGATGTGATTACATTTAAATTGGAACATCTCCGCATTTTGCTTAAGGAGGTATTATCCACTCTGGATGATTGTGAAAATTTAGTCATCCCAGAGAAACTATGTAAAATGGACAAGTTCCTAGAGGTGCCGGGGCTCCCAGAAGCTTTTCCTATACCCAAGCGGGTGGCGGACATTGTTAATAAAGAATGGGAAAGGCCCGGTATTCCTTTCGTCCCTCCCCCCATATTTAAAAAATTGTTTCCTATGGTCGACCCCAGAAAGGACTTATGGCAGTCAGTCCCCAAGGTCGAGGGAGCGGTTTCTACTTTAAACAAACGCACCACTATTCCCATAGAGGATAGTTGTGCTTTCAAAGATCCTATGGATAAAAAATTAGAAGGTTTGCTTAAAAAGATGTTTGTTCAGCAGGGTTACCTTCTACAACCCATTTCATGCATTGTCCCTGTCACTACAGCCGCATATTTCTGGTTTGATGAACTGCTTAAGGTGCTCGATAGTGACTCTCCTCCTTATGAGGAGATTATGGACAGAATCAATGCTCTCAAATTGGCTAATTCTTTCACTCTAGACGCCTCTTTGCAATTGGCTAAGTTAGCGGCTAAGAACTCTGGGTTTGCTATTGTGGCGCGCAGAGCGCTTTGGTTGAAATCTTGGTCGGCTGATGCGTCTTCCAAGAACAAGCTACTAAACATTCCTTTCAAGGGGAAAACGCTGTTTGGTCCTGACTTGAAAGAGATTATCTCTGATATCACTGGGGGTAAGGGCTACGCCCTTCCTCAGGATCGGCCCTTCAAGGCAAAAAATAGACCTAATTTTCGTCCCTTTCGTAAAAACGGACCAGCCCAAGGTGCTACGTCCTCTAAGCAAGAGGGTAATACTTCTCAGGCCAAGCCAGCTTGGAGACCAATGCAAGGCTGGAACAAGGGAAAGCAGGCCAAGAAACCTGCCACTGCTACCAAGACAGCATGAAATATTGGCCCCCGATCCGGGACCGGATCTGGTGGGGGGCAGACTCTCTCTCTTCGCTCAGGCTTGGGCAAGAGATGTTCTGGATCCTTGGGCGCTAGAAATAGTCTCCCAGGGTTATCTTCTGGAATTCAAGGGACTTCCCCCAAGGGGGAGGTTCCACAAGTCGCAGTTGTCTTCAGACCACATAAAAAGACAGGCGTTCTTACATTGTGTAGAAGACCTGTTAAAAATGGGAGTGATTCATCCTGTTCCATTAAGAGAACAAGGGATGGGGTTCTACTCCAATCTGTTCATAGTTCCCAAAAAAGAGGGAACGTTCAGACCAATCCTAGATCTCAAGATCTTAAACAAATTTCTCAAGGTCCCATCGTTCAAGATGGAAACCATTCGAACTATCCTTCCTTCCATCCAGGAAGGTCAATTTATGACCACGGTGGATTTAAAGGATGCGTATCTACATATTCCTATCCACAAGGAACATCATCGGTTCCTAAGGTTTGCATTCCTGGACAAACATTACCAGTTCGTGGCGCTTCCTTTCGGATTAGCCACTGCTCCAAGGATTTTCACAAAGGTACTAGGGTCCCTTCTAGCGGTGCTAAGACCAAGGGGCATTGCAGTAGTACCTTACCTGGACGACATTCTGATTCAAGCGTCGTCCCTTCCTCAAGCAAAGGCTCACACGGACATTGTCCTGGCCTTTCTCAGATCTCACGGCTGGAAAGTGAACGTGGAAAAGAGTTCTCTATCCCCGTCTACAAGGGTTCCCTTCTTGGGAACAATTATAGACTCCTTAGAAATGAGGATCTTTCTAACAGAGGCCAGAAAAACAAAGCTTCTGGACTCTTGTCGGATACTTCATTCCGTTCCTCTTCCTTCCATAGCTCAGTGCATGGAAGTGATCGGGTTGATGGTGGCGGCGATGGACATAGTTCCTTTTGCGCGCATTCATCTAAGACCATTACAACTGTGCATGCTCAGTCAGTGGAATGGGGACTATACAGACTTGTCTCCGAAGATACAAGTAAATCAGAGGACCAGAGACTCACTCCGTTGGTGGCTGTCCCTGGACAATCTGTCTCAAGGGATGATGTTCCACAGACCAGAGTGGGTCATTGTCACGACCGACGCCAGTCTGATAGGCTGGGGCGCGGTCTGGGGATCCCTGAAAGCTCAGGGTCTTTGGTCTCGGGAAGAATCTCTTCTACCGATAAATATTCTGGAACTGAGAGCGATATTCAATGCGCTCCAGGCCTGGCCCCAGCTTGCGAGGACCAGGTTCATACGGTTTCAATCAGACAACATGACGACTGTTGCGTACATCAACCATCAGGGGGGAACAAGGAGTTCCCTAGCGATGGAAGAAGTAACCAAAATTATTCTTTGGGCGGAGTCTCACTCCTGCCACCTGTCTGCTATCCACATCCCAGGAGTGGAAAATTGGGAAGCGGATTTTCTGAGTCGTCAGACATTGCATCCGGGGGAGTGGGAACTCCATCCGGAAATCTTTGCCCAAGTCACTCACCTGTGGGGCATTCCAGACATGGATCTGATGGCCTCTCGTCAGAACTTCAAAGTTCCTTGCTACGGGGCCGGATCCAGGGATCCCAAGGCGGCTCTAGTGGATGCACTAGTAGCACCTTGGACCTTCAAACTAGCTTATGTGTTCCCGCCATTTCCTCTCATCCCCAGGCTGATAGCCAGGATCAAGCAGGAGAGGGCGTCGGTGATCTTGATAGCTCCTGCGTGGCCACGCAGGACTTGGTATGCAGATCTGGTGAATATGTCATCGGCTCCACCTTGGAAGCTACCTTTGAGACGAGACCTTCTTGTTCAGGGTCCGTTCGAACATCCGAATCTGGTTTCACTCCAGCTGACTGCTTGGAGATTGAACGCTTGATTTTATCGAAGCGAGGATTCTCAGATTCTGTGATCGATACTCTTGTTCAGGCCAGAAAGCCTGTGACTAGAAAGATTTACCACAAAATTTGGAAAAAATATATCTGTTGGTGTGAATCTAAAGGATTCCCTTGGGACAAGGTTAAGATTCCTAGGATTCTATCCTTCCTTCAAGAAGGATTGGAAAAAGGATTATCTGCAAGTTCCCTGAAGGGACAGATTTCTGCCTTGTCGGTATTACTTCACAAAAAGCTGGCAGCTGTGCCAGATGTTCAAGCCTTTGTTCAGGCTCTGGTTAGAATCAAGCCTGTTTACAAACCTTTGACTCCTCCTTGGAGTCTCAATTTAGTTCTTTCAGTTCTTCAGGGGGTTCCGTTTGAACCCTTACATTCCGTTGATATTAAGTTATTATCTTGGAAAGTTTTGTTTTTAGTTGCGATTTCTTCTGCTAGAAGAGTCTCAGAATTATCTGCTCTGCAGTGTTCTCCTCCTTATCTGGTGTTCCATGCAGATAAGGTGGTTTTACGTACTAAACCTGGTTTTCTTCCAAAAGTTGTTTCTAACAAAAACATTAACCAGGAGATTATCGTACCTTCTCTGTGTCCAAAACCAGTTTCAAAGAAGGAACGTTTGTTGCAAAAAGGAGAGGTCAAAAAGCAACTTCTACCTCTCTCTCTTTTTGGATTAAAAGCATCATCAGATTGGCTTACGAGACTGCCGGACGGCAGCCTCCCGAAAGAATCACAGCTCATTCCACTAGGGCTGTGGCTTCCACGTGGGCCTTCAAGAACGAGGCTTCTGTTGATCAGATATGTAGGGCAGCGACTTGGTCTTCACTGCACACTTTTACCAAATTTTACAAGTTTGATACTTTTGCTTCTTCTGAGGCTATTTTTGGGAGAAAGGTTTTGCAAGCCGTGGTGCCTTCCATTTAGGTGACCTGATTTGCTCCCTCCCTTCATCCGTGTCCTAAAGCTTTGGTATTGGTTCCCACAAGTAAGGATGACGCCGTGGACCGGACACACCTAGGTTGGAGAAAACAGAATTTATGTTTACCTGATAAATTTCTTTCTCCAACGGTGTGTCCGGTCCACGGCCCGCCCTGGTTTTTTTAATCAGGTCTGATATTTTATTTTCTTTAACTCCAGTCACCACGGTACCATATGGTTTCTCCTATGCAAATATTCCTCCTTAACGTCGGTCGAATGACTGGGGTAGGCGGAGCCTAGGAGGGATCATGTGACCAGCTTTGCTGGGCTCTTTGCCATTTCCTGTTGGGGAAGAGAATATCCCACAAGTAAGGATGACGCCGTGGACCGGACACACCGTTGGAGAAAGAAATTTATCAGGTAAACATAAATTCTGTTATTTTACGATATGACGAGTCCACGGCCCACCCTGTCATTTCTAAGACGGGTATGCATTTATTTTTATTAAACTTCAATCACCTCTGCAGCTTTGGCTTTTCCTTTCTCTTCCTAACTTCGGTCGAATGACTGGAGGTGGAGGGAAGGGAGGAGCTATATATACAGCTCTGCTGTGGTGCTCTTTGCCACTTCCTGCTAGCAGGAGGTTAAAACCCACAAGTAAGGATGAAATCCGTGGACTCGTCATATCGTAAAAGAAATTTGTCAGGTAAGCATAAATTTCCTTTTTTTGGAATCCTTTATTGAAAAGCATACATAGGCTCAGGAGCAGCAATGCAATACTAAGAGCTAGCTGCTGGTTGTTAACTGCACATATATTCCTCTTTTCATTGGCGCACTAGATGAGTTTAGTTAGCTCCCAGTATTGCGCTGCTTCTTCAACAAAGGATATAGAGGGAATGAAGCAAATTTGATAAAAGAAGTACACTGGTATGTCCTGAGTGGGAAGCAGAGAGTATAAAATTACTCTTTATGGTACGTCTACTGAATCTTTTTATGCACAAACTCCATCAATGTTGTTCATTTTAATAATTATTTGCATCATGTTCTGAAAACTAAATGTCCTGAATGTTACTGTATCTTTACATTCTTGAATTAAGGTCATTAAAAAAAAAAAAAAAAGTTTGTTGAAATGTTTAAAATTGTATGATTCATGTCCCTTTTTATGTATTGTTTGCAAGCTCTACAACTATAAAATTGTATGATTCATGTCCCTTTTTATGTATTGTTTGCAAGCTCTACAACTATAAAATTGTATGATTCATGTCCCTTTTTATGTATTGTTTGCAAGCTCTACAACTATAAAATTGTATGATTCATGTCCCTTTTTATGTATTGTTTGCAAGCTCTACAACTATAAAATTGTATGATTCATGTCCCTTTTTATGTATTGTTTGCAAGCTCTACAACTATAAAAATGTATGATTCATGTCCCTTTTTATGTATTGTTTGCAAGCTCTACAACTATAAAATTGTATGATTCATGTCCCTTTTTATGTATTGTTTGCAAGCTCTACAACTATAAAATTGTATGATTCATGTCCCTTTTTATGTATTGTTTGCAAGCTCTACAACTATAAAATTGTATGATTCATGTCCCTTTTTATGTATTGTTTGCAAGCTCTACAACTATAAAAATGTATGATTCATGTCCCTTTTTATGTATTGTTTGCAAGCTCTACAACTATAAAATTGTATGATTCATGTCCCTTTTTATGTATTGTTTGCAAGCTCTACAACTATAAAATTGTATGATTCATGTCCTTTTTGTGTATTGTTTGCAAGCTCTACAACTTTAACCCCTTAATGACCACAGCACTTTTCCATTTTCTGTCCGTTTGGGACCAAGGCTATTTTTAAATTTTTGCGGTGTTTGTGTTTAGCTGTAATTTTCCTCTTACTAATTTACTGTACCCACACATATTATATACCTTTTTTCTCGCCATTAAATGGACTTTCTAAAGATACCATTATTTTTATCATATCTTATAATTTACTATAAAAAAATTATAAAATATGAGGAAAAATTTAAAAAACCCCCACTTTTTCTAACTTTGACCCCCCAAAATCTGTTACATATCTACAACCACCAAAAAACACCTATGCTAAATAGTTTCTAAATTTTGTCCTGAGTTTAGAAATACCAAATGTTTACATGTTCTTAGCTTTTTTGCAAGTTATAGGGCCATAAATACAAGTAGCACTTTGCTATTTCCAAACCATTTTTTTTTTTCAAAATTAGCGCTAGTTACATTAGAACACTGATATCTTTTAGGAATCTCTGAATATCCATTGACATGTATATATTTTTTTTAGTAGACAACCCAAAGTATTGATCTAGCCCATTTTGGTATATTTCATGCCACTATTTCACCGCCAAATGCGATCAAATAAAAAAAATCGTTCACTTTTTCACAAATTTTTTCACAAACTTTAGGTTTCTCACTGAAATTATTTACAAACAGCTTGTGCAATTATGGCACAAATGGTTGTAAATTCTTCTCTGGGATCCCCTTTGTTCAGAAATAGCAGACTTATATGGCTTTGGTGTTGCTTTTTGGTAATTAGAATGCCACTAAATGCCACTGCGCACCACACGTTTATTATGCCCAGCAGTGAAGGGGTTAATTAGGGAGCATGTAGGGAGCTTTTTGGGGTAATTTTAGCTTTAGTGTAGTGTAGTAGACAACCCCAAGTATTGATCTAGGCCCATTTTGGTATATTTCATGCCACCATTTCTCCGCCAAATGCGATCAAATTAAAAAAACGTTACATTTTTCACAATTTTAGGTTTCTCACTGAAATCATTTACAAACAGCTTGTGCAGTTATGGCACAAATGGTTGTAAATGCTTCTCTGGGATCCCCTTTGTTCAGAAATAGCAGATATATATGGCTTTGGCGTTGCTTTTTGGTATTTAGAAGGCAGCTAAATGTCGCTGTGCATCACACGTGTATTATGGCTAGCAGTGAAGGGGTTAATTAGGTAGCTTGCAGGGTTAATATTAGATTTAGTGTAGAGCTCAGCCTCCCACCTGAAACATCAGACCCCCTGATCCCTCCCAAACAGTTCTCTTCCCTCCCCCACCCCACAATTGTCCCCGCCATCTTAAGTACTGGCAGAAAGTCTGCCAGTACTAAAATAAAAGCTATATTTTTGTTTATTTTTTTTAAAGCATATTTAAATATGCTGCTGTGTACGATCCCCCCTTAGCCCCCAACCTCACTGATCCCCCCCCAAACAGCTCTATAACCCTCCCACTCTAACTTAATGGGCGCCATTTTGGGTACTGGCAGCTGTCTGCCAGTACCCAGTTTAGAAGAAAAAATTGTGTTTTTTTTACATTTGTTAAACGTTTCTGTAGTGTAGCTTCCCCCCCACACAAAACCAACCCCCCACCCCTCCACGATCTCTTTTTGTGCTTTTGCACAAACAAGATTAGGCCACTTTTATTAAAACATTTTCCGTAGTGTAGCGGTTCCCACCCGCTCCCGCCCCGTGCACGCCCGCCACCCTCCGTGCACGCGCGCGTCCGTGCCCGCCCCCGACAGTCCCGCTCCCGCCCCCGCCCCCTTGACGTCACGCAGCACACCGATGGCCGCCCACCCACCTCCCAAGTTGGCTCCCACCCACCAACAATACCGGCCATCGATGTCCGGTGCAGAGAGGGCCACAGAGTGGCTCTCTCTGCATCGGATGGCCATGTGAGGTTATTGCAGGATGCCTCCATATCGAGGCATCACTGCAATAACCGGAAAGCAGCTGGAAGCGAGCAGGATCGCTTCCAGCTGCTTTCCACACCAAGGACGTGCAAGGTACGTTCTCAGGCGTTAACTGCCTTTTTTTGAGGACATACCCTGCACGTCCTTGGTCATTAAGGGGATAAAATTGTATGATTCATGTCCTTTTTATGTATTGTTTGCAAGCTCTACAACTATAAAAATGTATGATTCATGTCCCTTTTTATGTATTGTTTGCAAGCTCTACAACTATAAAATTGTATGATTCATGTCCCTTTTTATGTATTGTTTGCAAGCTCTACAACTATAAAATTGTATGATTCATGTCCCTTTTTATGTATTGTTTGCAAGCCCTACAACTATAAAATTGAAGTGCAAGTGTTGTCTGCAGTCCTGAAAACCAACAAAGTGTCTGGTCACCTAAAACACATATCAGTCAAATCTCTCACTGTATATCTGTATATCTTTGCACCTTAGTGAGTTTGTTGTAGCCATTAAAAACAAACTGATCCTTTTGTGCATATCTTCAAATTCTGGTTATTAAAGGGACATTTTTCTTTCCTCATTTAGATAGATCATACAATTTTAAAAAACTTTCCAATTTACTTCTAGTATCTAATTTGCTTCAATTTCTTGGTATCCTTAGCTGAAAGCCAATGGCAAGAGACACATATGTGCAGACACCTATCATCAGCTTCTAAGCCTACCTAGGTATACTTTTTCAACAAAGGATAAAGAGTACAAAATAAATTAGATAATAGAAATAACTTGCAATTATATGTAAAACTGCATGCTCTTAATCATGAGAGAAAAAATGTGGGTTTCATGTCCCTTTAAGAGTTAAGGGCCCTTTGAAACATTTGGTGTTAAAGGAACAGTCAAGTCAAAATATTAAACTTTCATGATTCAGGTAGATCGTGTATTCTAATTAGCTTTATTCGCTTAGTATCCCTTGTTGAAAAGCATACCTAGGTAGGCTCAGGAGCAGCAATTCTCTACTGGAAGCTATCTGACAAATGTCTGCAAATCTGCCTCTTGTCATTGGCTCATCAGATGTGTTCAGCTAGCTCCCAGTAGTGCCTTGCTTCTCATTTAACAAAGGATACCTTAACAATAAAGCAAATTAGATAATATAAATAAATTAGATAGTTTGAAATTGTATGCTCTATCTGAATCATGTAAGGAAAAAAATGTTTCTTTTAAAATAGGTGTTCACCTTCTTTTCTCTAGACCAACGATCAGGCCAGGATATAGACTTGTGTATGGGCAACAAATTACTCAAGTTTAATATGCAGGCTCCTACCATTAAATAATTAGACTCTCCTCTGTTAAAAAGGGATATTGTACTGTAAAGTTTTCTCCCCTGTA
The DNA here is from genome assembly GCF_027579735.1 of Bombina bombina. Classification (NCBI taxonomy): domain Eukaryota; kingdom Metazoa; phylum Chordata; class Amphibia; order Anura; family Bombinatoridae; genus Bombina; species Bombina bombina. The sequence continues at coordinate 751,286,554 of NC_069499.1, forward strand.
ATGTGTCCCAATGATCAGTTGTTCCCACTAGAATGTATTAAAATTGTTTACAAATAGCTCTTTTACTCTGTAGCTGCTGTCTAGCTCCTTTACAATCCATAATGAATGCCTCTGCCAGGCACGTCTTCCTTAACGTTGCGCTTCATCTACTGCACCTCTCTGCCAATCCCTTCACTGGCTTCCTCTTGCCTCCAGAATTAAACACAAAATTCTGACTCTGACATACAAGGCCCTCAACTGCACTACTCCCCCTATACCTGAGACCTTGTGTCTAGATACTCTCCCTCCCGTCCCCTTCGCTCTGCTCATGACCCCCTTCTCTGCTCCAATCTTCCTCTCTTGTAACCTCTTCACATTCCCATCTACAGGACTTCTCCAGACTGGCCCCTATCTTGTGGAACTCTCTGCCTCGCTCCACAAGACTCTCCCATAGTCTTGAAACTTTCAAGCGCGCCCTAAAGACTATACTGTTCAGGGATGCATACAACCTACACTAACCTTTCCTAACCCCAGTTCCTCTCCTCCTTTGAAATCCCCTTGAACCCTCTTAGCATGTAATCCTATGAGCCCAGCTGTTTGCAGATCACCTTCATAAGAGCTGACTACAACAGTGCAACTTTAGGCAGGGCCCTCTACCCACTTGATCCCTATAAATGTTACCTTGCGTACCACACCTATGTTTATAGTGCTGCAGATTCTGTTGGCGCTCTGCAAATAACTGATCATTTATTTTGTCATTTGAAATAGCTGTATTTGTCAAACCGCCACCTATACTGAAACACAATAACACAGTGCTAGAAAATTGTGTGTAAAATCTAATAGCGCTGTGGCAATATTACAAATAAAACTATGAAATTAAACTTATAAAAAGTTGGTAAAAAGAACCAACAAGTATCAGAGTAATCACCGAAAATGTGGATCTCCAGTATTTTCTTCTTAAAAGGAAAGAGTCCACGGCTGCATTCATTACTTTTGGGAAATAAGAACCTGGCCACCAGGAGGAGGCAATGACGCCCCAGCCAAAGGCTTAAATACCTCCCCCACTCCCCCCCCCTTAGTCATTCTTTGCCTTTCGTCACAGGAGGTTGGCAGAGAAGTGTCAGAAGTTGAAGATAGTCTCTTATGGAGGGTAGTACTCTTCGGAATGGGACTGGAGTTTTAAGTAATCTTGTCAGCGTCTCAGTGAGAGCATGGATGAAAGTTAGTCCGGAGATGCAGGAAGTGTTGTCTCTGCGAAACCATCCCTACTCATGTTAACAGCTCCTTGGCAATCTGCGTTGACGAGTTTCGCTGCCTGCCTCTATTCTCTCAAGTCCATGTCAGAAGCGATGCTACTATCTGTCGCACTTGAAGGGTCGTGTTCCTGTTCCTCGGCGTAGATTCCGGTAAGATCATTTAATTTTATTTCAATTTAAGATGTAATGTTAACGTAAGAAGCCAGGGTCCCAGTGGGACTCCTTTTATCTTATGGAATCAAGGGTTAATATCTCCTGTGGGGGATTATTGAACAGGGGGGACTTTAATCGTGTTTGTTATGTGATTCTGTCTGCTAAATGTGTAGTGATACTTGGGCTCAGAGCTATAAGGAACATGACAGCCTATCATCAGATTTTGCGGCCCTTTTGGACCGACGCTCCTTTTTTTGCTAAATTTACATGGTGCGGGTGCATGACCGGGTGTGGACACGTTTTATTTTCATTTCTGTACTTTGACCGAGTGACGGCGGAGTGAGTCTGTCCGTTGGTAGTCTGGTTCACAGGAGGTGGGGAGTGCCCCAGCCATTGGGGGTGTATGGTGTCGTTTTAGCTTTTGTCCATATTTGCATTCTCCATATTTAATTTGCAATCTCCAAGTTATGGAGGATTCTGATTTTTTAGAAACGGAAATCTCCAAATCGGAGTATACGTCTTGTGAGGGGTATGAAATGACCTGGGTTATACATGCCCATCAGTTATGTTCCGATTGCCGTACTAGAGTACTCTCTTCCCCTGGTTCAGGGAGTGTAGAGTGCGTTGAGTTCTGAGTTTAGGAGATTGGGGCCTCTAATCGGCTGGTTCCGTTGGCGTGCCCTTTCTCCTTGGGCGTTCACCCGCGGGTGCTGCCTTTATTTCTCCAACATAGGTGTGTCCGGTCCACGGCGTCATCCTTACTTGTGGGATATTCTCTTCCCCAACAGGAAATGGCAAAGAGCCCAGCAAAGCTGGTCACATGATCCCTCCTAGGCTCCGCCTACCCCAGTCATTCTCTTTGCCGTTGTACAGGCAACATCTCCACGGAGATGGCTTAGAGTTTTTTAGTGTTTAACTGTAGTTTTTCATTATTCAATCAAGAGTTTGTTATTTTCAAATAGTGCTGGTACGTACTATTTACTCAGAAACAGAAGAGAGATGAAGAATTCTGTTTGTATGAGGAAAATGATTTTAGCAACCGTAACTAAAATCCATGGCTGTTCCACACAGGACTGTTGAGAGCAATTAACTTCAGTTGGGGGAACAGTTTGCAGTCCCTTGCTGCTTGAGGTATGACACATTCTAACAAGACGATGTAATGCTGGAAGCTGTCATTTTCCCTATGGGATCCGGTAAGCCATGTTTATTACGATTGTAAATAAGGGCTTCATAAGGGCTTATTTAAACTGTAGACTTTTTCTGGGCTAAATCGATTGATATTAACACATATTTAGCCTTGAGGAATCATTTTATCTGGGTATTTTGATATAATAATATCGGCAGGCACTGTTTTAAACACCTTATTCTTTAGGGGCTTTCCCAAAGCATAGGCAGAGTCTCATTTTCGCGCCGGTGTTGCGCACTTGTTTTTGAGAGGCATGGCATGCAGTCGCATGTGAGAGGAGCTCTGATACTTATAAAAGACTTCTGAAGGCGTCATTTGGTATCGTATTCCCCTTTGGGTTTGGTTGGGTCTCAGCAAAGCAGATACCAGGGACTGTAAAGGGGTTTAAAGCTTAAAACGGCTCCGGTTCCGTTATTTTAAGGGTTAAAGCTTCCAAAATTGGTGTGCAATATTTTCAAGGCTTTAAGACGCTGTGGTGAAAATTTGGTGAATTTTGAACAATTCCTTCATGTTTTTTCGCAATTGCAGTAATAAAGTGTGTTCAGTTTAAAATTTAAAGTGACAGTAACGGTTTTATTTTAAAACGTTTTTTGTACTTTCTGATCAAGTTTATGCCTGTTTAACATGTCTGAACTACCAGATAGACTGTGTTCTGAATGTGGGGAAGCCAGAATTCCTATTCATTTAAATAAATGTGATTTATGTGATAATGACAATGATGCCCAAGATGATTCCTCAAGTGAGGGGAGTAAGCATGGTACTGCATCATTCCCTCCTTCGTCTACACGAGTCTTGCCCACTCAGGAGGCCCCTAGTACATCTAGCGCGCCAATACTCCTTACTATGCAACAATTAACGGCTGTAATGGATAATTCTGTCAAAAACATTTTAGCCAAAATGAACCCTTGTCAGCGTAAGCGTGGCTGCTCTGTTTTAGTTACTGAAGAGCATGACGACGCTGATATTAATATCTCTGAAGGGCCCCCAACCCAATCTGAGGGGGCCAGGGAGGTTTTGTCTGAGGGAGAAATTACTGATTTAGGGAACATTTCTCAGCAGGCTGAATCTGATGTGATTACATTTAAATTTAAATTGGAACATCTCCGCATTTTGCTTAAGGAGGTATTATCCACTCTGGATGATTGTGAAAATTTAGTCATCCCAGAGAAACTATGTAAAATGGACAAGTTCCTAGAGGTGCCGGGGCTCCCAGAAGCTTTTCCTATACCCAAGCGGGTGGCGGACATTGTTAATAAAGAATGGGAAAGGCCCGGTATTCCTTTCGTCCCTCCCCCCATATTTAAAAAATTGTTTCCTATGGTCGACCCCAGAAAGGACTTATGGCAGTCAGTCCCCAAGGTCGAGGGAGCGGTTTCTACTTTAAACAAACGCACCACTATTCCCATAGAGGATAGTTGTGCTTTCAAAGATCCTATGGATAAAAAATTAGAAGGTTTGCTTAAAAAGATGTTTGGCCACTGCTACCAAGAGTTACCTTCTACAACCCATTTCATGCATTGTCCCTGTCACTACTGCCGCATATTTCTGGTTTGATGAACTGCTTAAGGTGCTCGATAGTGACTCTCCTCCTTATGAGGAGATTATGGACAGAATCAATGCTCTCAAATTGGCTAATTCTTTCACTCTAGACGCCTCTTTGCAATTGGCTAAGTTAGCGGCTAAGAACTCTGGGTTTGCTATTGTGGCGCGCAGAGCGCTTTGGTTGAAATCTTGGTCGGCTGATGCGTCTTCCAAGAACAAGCTACTAAACATTCCTTTCAAGGGGAAAACGTTGTTTGGTCCTGACTTGAAAGAGATTATCTCTGATATCACTGGGGGTAAGGGCCACGCCCTTCCTCAGGATCGGCCTTTCAAGGCAAAAAATAGACCTAATTTTCGTCCCTTTCGTAAAAACGGACCAGCCCAAGGTGCTACGTCCTCTAAGCAAGAGGGTAATACTGCTCAGGCCAAGCCAGCTTGGAGACCAATGCAAGGCTGGAACAAGGGAAAGCAGGCCAAGAAACCTGCCACTGCTACCAAGACAGCATGAAATATTGGCCCCCGATCCGGGACCGGATCTGGTGGGGGGCAGACTCTCTCTCTTCGCTCAGGCTTGGGCAAGAGATGTTCTGGATCCTTGGGCGCTAGAAATAGTCTCCCAGGGTTATCTTCTGGAATTCAAGGGACTTCCCCCAAGGGGGAGGTTCCACAGGTCGCAGTTATCTTCAGACCACATAAAAAGACAGGCGTTCTTACATTGTGTAGAAGACCTGTTAAAAATGGGAGTGATTCATCCGGTTCCATTAAGAGAACAAGGGATGGGGTTCTACTCCAATCTGTTCATAGTTCCCAAAAAAGAGGGAACGTTCAGACCAATCCTAGATCTCAAGATCTTAAACAAATTTCTCAAGGTCCCATCGTTCAAGATGGAAACCATTCGAACTATCCTTCCTTCCATCCAGGAAGGTCAATTCATGACCACGGTGGATTTAAAGGATGCGTATCTACATATTCCTATCCACAAGGAACATCATCGGTTCCTAAGGTTTGCATTCCTGGACAGACATTACCAGTTCGTGGCGCTTCCTTTCGGATTAGCCACTGCTCCAAGGATTTTCACAAAGGTACTAGGGTCCCTTCTAGCGGTGCTAAGACCAAGGGGCATTGCAGTAGTACCTTACCTGGACGACATTCTGATTCAAGCGTCGTCCCTTCCTCAAGCAAAGGCTCACACGGACATTGTCCTGGCCTTTCTCAGATCTCACGGCTGGAAAGTGAACGTGGAAAAGAGTTCTCTATCCCCGTCAACAAGGGTTCCCTTCTTGGGAACAATTATAGACTCCTTAGAAATGAGGATCTTTCTAACAGAGGCCAGAAAAACAAAGCTTCTGGACTCTTGTCGGATACTTCATTCCGTTCCTCTTCCTTCCATAGCTCAGTGCATGGAAGTGATCGGGTTGATGGTGGCGGCGATGGACATAGTTCCTTTTGCGCGCATTCATCTAAGACCATTACAACTGTGCATGCTCAGTCAGTGGAATGGGGACTATACAGACTTGTCTCCGAAGATACAAGTAAATCAGAGGACCAGAGACTCACTCCGTTGGTGGCTGTCCCTGGACAATCTGTCTCAAGGGATGATGTTCCACAGACCAGAGTGGGTCATTGTCACGACCGACGCCAGTCTGATAGGCTGGGGCGCGGTCTGGGGATCCCTGAAAGCTCAGGGTCTTTGGTCTCGGGAAGAATCTCTTCTACCGATAAATATTCTGGAACTGAGAGCGATATTCAATGCTCTCCAGGCCTGGCCCCAGCTTGCGAGGACCAGGTTCATACGGTTTCAATCAGACAACATGACGACTGTTGCGTACATCAACCATCAGGGGGGAACAAGGAGTTCCCTAGCGATGGAAGAAGTAACCAAAATTATTCTTTGGGCGGAGTCTCACTCCTGCCACCTGTCTGCTATCCACATCCCAGGAGTGGAAAATTGGGAAGCGGATTTTCTGAGTCGTCAGACATTGCATCCGGGGGAGTGGGAACTCCATCCGGAAATCTTTGCCCAAGTCACTCACCTGTGGGGCATTCCAGACATGGATCTGATGGCCTCTCGTCAGAACTTCAAAGTTCCTTGCTACGGGGCCAGATCCAGGGATCCCAAGGCGGCTCTAGTGGATGCACTAGTAGCACCTTGGACCTTCAATCTAGCTTATGTGTTCCCGCCATTTCCTCTCATCCCCAGGCTGATAGCCAGGATCAAGCAGGAGAGGGCGTCGGTGATCTTGATAGCTCCTGCGTGGCCACGCAGGACTTGGTATGCAGATCTGGTGAATATGTCATCGGCTCCACCTTGGAAGCTACCTTTGAGACGAGACCTTCTTGTTCAGGGTCCGTTCGAACATCCGAATCTGGTTTCACTCCAGCTGACTGCTTGGAGATTGAACGCTTGATTTTATCGAAGCGAGGATTCTCAGATTCTGTGATCGATACTCTTGTTCAGGCCAGAAAGCCTGTGACTAGAAAGATTTACCACAAAATTTGGAAAAAATATATCTGTTGGTGTGAATCTAAAGGATTCCCTTGGGACAAGGTTAAGATTCCTAGGATTCTATCCTTCCTTCAAGAAGGATTGGAAAAAGGATTATCTGCAAGTTCCCTGAAGGGACAGATTTCTGCCTTGTCGGTATTACTTCACAAAAAGCTGGCAGCTGTGCCAGATGTTCAAGCCTTTGTTCAGGCTCTGGTTAGAATCAAGCCTGTTTACAAACCTTTGACTCCTCCTTGGAGTCTCAATTTAGTTCTTTCAGTTCTTCAGGGGGTTCCGTTTGAACCCTTACATTCCGTTGATATTAAGTTATTATCTTGGAAAGTTTTGTTTTTAGTTGCGATTTCTTCTGCTAGAAGAGTCTCAGAATTATCTGCTCTGCAGTGTTCTCCTCCTTATCTGGTGTTCCATGCAGATAAGGTGGTTTTACGTACTAAACCTGGTTTTCTTCCAAAAGTTGTTTCTAACAAAAACATTAACCAGGAGATTATCGTACCTTCTCTGTGTCCAAAACCAGTTTCAAAGAAGGAACGTTTGTTGCACAATTTGGATGTTGTTCGCGCTCTAAAATTCTATTTAGATGCTACAAAGGATTTTAGACAAACATCTTCCTTGTTTGTTGTTTATTCAGGTAAAAGGAGAGGTCAAAAAGCAACTTCTACCTCTCTCTCTTTTTGGATTAAAAGCATCATCAGATTGGCTTACGAGACTGCCGGACGGCAGCCTCCCGAAAGAATCACAGCTCATTCCACTAGGGCTGTGGCTTCCACATGGGCCTTCAAGAACGAGGCTTCTGTTGATCAGATATGTAGGGCAGCGACTTGGTCTTCACTGCACACTTTTACCAAATTTTACAAGTTTGATACTTTTGCTTCTTCTGAGGCTATTTTTGGGAGAAAGGTTTTGCAAGCCGTGGTGCCTTCCATTTAGGTGACCTGATTTGCTCCCTCCCTTCATCCGTGTCCTAAAGCTTTGGTATTGGTTCCCACAAGTAAGGATGACGCCGTGGACCGGACACACCTATGTTGGAGAAAACAGAATTTATGTTTACCTGATAAATTTCTTTCTCCAACGGTGTGTCCGGTCCACGGCCCGCCCTGGTTTTTTTAATCAGGTCTGATATTTTATTTTCTTTAACTACAGTCACCACGGTACCATATGGTTTCTCCTATGCAAATATTCCTCCTTAACGTCGGTCGAATGACTGGGGTAGGCGGAGCCTAGGAGGGATCATGTGACCAGCTTTGCTGGGCTCTTTGCCATTTCCTGTTGGGGAAGAGAATATCCCACAAGTAAGGATGACGCCGTGGACCGGACACACCGTTGGAGAAAGAAATTTATCAGGTAAACATAAATTCTGTTTTTATTTTGATCCGGTTAGGATGTGTTTAATTTGTTTTGCGAAGCTCATGTTTGTTATAGTTCCAGTTCGGAACATTACTTTCTCTGGAACTGATTTTGTGGTCGCGTGAGCACTTCTTCAGTAATATATAATACATAAATAAAAAGAGAGAAGTGCTCATCCTGTGAACGAACAATAGCATAATAGCTTGTTCTGTGGCTAGTTACCACCCAAGAAGCAGCCTCTTTTTGCTCAACATGTGCCTTTCTATTTATGCAAATTATGACACTTAGGGAAGTCTCCCTAAGTGTGATGCGAGAATCCAGACGTGGACCCGTTGCTCAGTGTGCCTAGAGGGATATGGCTGCATCTCACTGACGAGGCCCACAATAGGCCAAAACATACGTCTGGAGTTTTTCTGTTTCTCTCGTTCAGAGAGGGATTGCCTGGTATTTCAGGGCTGGGCTGGACTGTACTGTGAAGTCAGGATCAGACTGATATGCATTAGGAAAGTTCTTCTCTGTGAAAGGTACATGTTGGGCAAAAAGAGGCTGCTTCTTGGGTGGTAACTAGCCATAGAACAAGCTATTATGCTGTTGTTCGTTCTCAGGTTGAGTGCTTCTCTCTTTTTATTTATATATAATACATGGTTATGTATGTTGTGCATGTTATCGATCCTTCTGGGATTTTCCTTGGACCGGGGACTGTTTAGGAATGTTTCTCGTGCCTGGAGGGTCCTGGTCGTGCAACGGATGCTGTTCATCTATGGTTTGTCATCCACATGGTGCCGGTATACTGGTTACTCCGTTGGGTGCTGAGATGTTCACTTTGATAAGTGTTTGTTTGTTTTCTGGTTACCTCCTTGTTAGAAGACAGAGGGCTGTTTAGCAGGACTAAGTGGTCTAAGTGATATCTACCATGCCTAGCAGGGTCCACCTCCTGGTTTTCTACCTTTTTGAGTTTGTTTTTGATGGGTAGCGTGTATGCTTATTAAGCCCATGATAGGAGTTTGAATACATCCCCATGTGCTACTCTTTAGGATTGGAACCTGCTGTAGCTCATCTTGAGAAGGCCTTTGGCCTGGGGACCGAGTTTTCTCCATTCCCATCGGGTTTGGAGGTTGGATGACCTCTAGACGTCGGGGGTACAAGTTGGATTGCGTTTTCGTTTTCCATAATGGTATCTCTGAACGTCTAAATTTTGTGGCTAGTGTCTGGCACCTCTCATAGGTTGCCAGGGCTACTTAACCCCTTTTTGGGAGTCGGGTCATCAGGGTTTGGAAGTTCGTTTTTCTCCCTTTACTTCCTCCTTTTAATATATGTTGCACTCTTCCATAGGAGCACAGGGGTCAGGGTTTTTTCCCCTTTTGGTTCCCCGGTTTCTCCCTTGGTCGACTTGTCTGCCAGGAGTTGTGAGGCTCCCATGTAGTTTCCTGTGAGGTGCAGGATTTATGCAAAACTGATCCTGTGAGGATCCTTGAAAATATTGACCATCTTTTCATCCCTCAAACTGTATTGGTGCCTGTCCCTTTTTACCCTGTGGTCAGAGACGGGTGTTACCTTCTACTCTCTAAGAAATCTTATTCCGTGGGTTTCTGCAAGGGGTCCGGGGTCAGGTGGCACCTTCGGGTATTGGCTGCCCTCTTAATTGACTTGGTAGGATGTCTCCTTGGATTCTTTGGTCTGTATCTCTTTTGAGAAGGCCATTGTCATTGGGATGCGAGAGTGCTTTGCTGGGTACTCTCCTCCATCTGAGATCAATGGATGGCCTTCAGGAGGTTCATAATCGTCCGATTCCGGGTCCTGGAGGTCTTATGACCATATCCTTGTCTGTGGTTTCAGATCTGGTTCTGGATCGTTTCTAGGAAAACCAGCTGCAGCTCTTTACACCTTGAATGTGTGTTACATGCTGTTTAAGGTTCATGCCTGGGTGCAACCTCATTTTGTCCCTCAAGGGATGAGTTGGTATCAGTCTGAGGGCTAGTTTTTATGGTTGTTGTCAGGGGACTGCTATTCTACTTTAATGTGGGCTCCTGCTCGTTTTCACCTGAGCTGTCGGGTATCTTATCTATGATTTTACCATTCCTCCCTTCACTTCGCCAAGTCTATGGCTGGTGAAGCGGTTCTTTTGCATTTGACCCCCTTCGTGGAGGTTGTTGAAGTGGTATGGTTTCCTTGAGGCCTCATAGGTCCTTCTCTTTTCGTTCAGAGGTTTTTTCCCTCCTTGCGTGCAAGAGGGGCTGGATTCTGGTACTGGGTTGCTGTAGTTCAGTGTCCTATCTCCCTTGTTGGGGAGCGGCCCTTCTTAGGAAGGGGAGCTGCGTAGGGTTCTGGATCCTGAGCTCTAGGTCTGCCTGACCAGCTATTTAGATGCCAGTCAGTGTTGTTCTCCAGTGGGTTTGTTCCATTCAGGCCCTCCCTTTTTTTGCCTTTGAGAGGTGGTCCGGAGCCAAATCCTTGAACTGGGTCTGTTACCTCGGAGGGGGGATCAAGGATCTGGCTGCGCTGTTGAGTTTTGCCATGTGCTCCAATTGCTACAGGTTTAAGTGGCCTATGGGTTGTCTCCCAGTCTAATAGCTGAGGGTTCGAAGTTCGATTCCTACTGTGGCAGCTCTCTTACCTTGTTCCTGCCTTTGGTTCAGAGTCACGGTCCTCCACTAGTTGCGTAGGCTGCTGGTGTGGGACGCTCTTTTAGGCTTTAGTTCCTAGACAACAGGAGTTGTCATTATTTCGGCATTCTCTGTGGGATGGTCTCCCACGTTGGCTTAGGGTCAGTTTTGCTGGCTTAAGGGTCAGTTTGCGAGTTCTTGTTCAGAGTGGGCAATGTATTTTCATGTGCTAGCCTTTTTTCTCTGATAGGATAATCATCCTTGTCTACTCGATCCGAATTGCTTCGGGTTATAGAGGTTACCTATCTATGTTGTCTAGTTTAGCTACTGTGTTGCTAGACTAGGGAACAGGAGAAGCTTGTGGCTTCTTTGTAGAACCATGAGTCGTGAGGAAAGACCTTTTGGGGTTCTCGGGATGGCACCTTTCGTGTAGTGTTGATCTCTGGTCCTGATCCTCTTAGGGAGTTCTCCTCTGGGTGGTTGTCTTTCGTAACCTTGGGTTTGCTTTAGTCGTGTTGAGGTTTCTTCCTTAGTCGGTGGCACTTTAGATCTTGGGTCCTCCGTCCCGTTCCCCCCCTTGGGGGTAGGTGAAGGTTCTTCCTTCAGGTCGAGGGTTAGTTCTGTTGGTCAGGACACTGCGGGACTTGGCTCCTTGGGGGGCTTTTTGTGCTCAATGGATCTAGGGATTTGAGTGATCTCTAGCCCGGCCTTGTAGGTTGTTTAACTGATGGGCAGTTACTGGGTCCTTTCAGGTTTTTTTAACCCCTTGTTCTATGTATTAGTTGTTTTTTTGTTTTTTGTAGGGTTCTGTTTTTTTTTGGTGCCCTTCGAAGGGGCCACCTTCTGTACCCGCCCTTTTATTGCATTCAGTAGTGTCTGTAGCTTGGTATAGTTTTCCCACAAGTAATGAATGCAGCTGTGGACTCTTCCCGTTTAAGAAGAAAAACTTAAATTATGCTTACCTGATAATTTTCTTTTCTTCTGAAGGGAAGAGTCCACAGCTCCCTGCCTGTGCTTTATCTATGAGGCGGCAGTATTTAATTTTTGTTCTTCTGGCACCTTTTTTCACCCTGATATTTCTCCTACTCTTCCTTGTTTCCTTGGCAGAATGACTGGGGGATGAGGGAAGTGGGGGAGGTATTTAAGCCTTTGGCTGGGGTGTCTTTGCCTCCTCCTGGTGGCCAGGTTCTTATTTCCCAAAAGTAATGAATGCAGCTGTGGACTCTTCCCGTCAGAAGAAAAAATTATTGGGTAAGCCTAAATGTTCTTTTTTTTTGCAATATGGGTGTAAACCACCCTAAAAAAATGTTACAATACCTTAATTGATTCTAAAATAGATATACTGGGAATCATTCAATCCCACAGTACTTAGTTCCTTAAAGGGAGAGTCAACACCAGAGTTTTTATTGTTTAAAAAGATAGATAATTCCTTTATTACCCATTCCCCAATTTTGCATAACCAACACCGTTATAGTAATACACATTTTACCTCTGTTATAACCTTTGTATCTAAGCTTCTGCTGATTTGCCCCTTATTTCAGTTCTTTTGACAGACATGCAGTTTAGCCAATCAGTGCTCACTCTTAGGTCACTTCACGTGCATGAGCTCATTGTTATCTATATGAAAAATATGAACTAATGCCCTGTAGTGGATAAAATGTATTCAGATTAGAGGCAGTCTTCAAGGTCTAAGAAATTAACATATGAACCTCCTAGATTTAGCTCTCATCTAAGAATACCAAGAAAACAAAGCAAAATTGGTGATAAAAGTAAATTGGGGAAGTTGCTTAAAATTACATACCCTATTTAAATCATGAAAGGTTTTTTTGGACTTGACTGTCCCTTTAAAGGGACACTCAAGTCATGATAAACTTTTATCATTCATAAAGAGCATGCAGTTTTAAGACGCGTTCCAATTTACTTCCATTATCAAATTTTGCACAGTTTTTTTTTACATGCACACTTTTTGGGGAACAAGCTCCTACTGAGCATGTGCACAAGCTTTTAGGGTATATGTATACTACTCCGATTGGTTGACTGCTGTCGTATGATACAGGGGGCTGGAAAATGAGAGAAAAAATAAATTTGCCAGAAGAAAATCTTCTGCTCATTTTTGCCTTGTCTTGTTAATACAACTATCTTGAAATTACCCTTTGGTAATTATGTAATTCTATTGTTTTTAGTGGTCCTTTAAAAGGTACTTAAAACAGTATGAACTAACATAAGTTTCTAAATAAATATATAATAAAGCCAAAGCTTACCTGCAAAACATTTTCTGTATTAACCCCTTTAATTCAGGCATAGTTTTGTTTGCAGCAAGCTCCCCCTGGGTATTTCTATATATGGAAGATGCTGTACAGGCCATAGCTTCTGCAGAATGCACTTGTGCGTGTGTAGGGTAGGGGGCAGAGTCACAAGACACCTGACTAAAGCAGTGAGCAGTATAATATAAATGAAGCATTCACAAAGCATGTGACATTATCCCCATGGAATCGAGAAAGCCTCTTGGCAACAAACAATAGCAGTACCTACTGTCCCTCCTCAACCCCCCTTGCTTACATAAGTAATTATCCTCACATGCACACTTTATTTGATACCACAAGGTTTGGAGTAGGACACTGATAAGGGGGGTGGGGGGTGGAAGAGGCTACAAGGCAACACTAAAATGTAAGTAATTTGCATATTTTTTTAAAGTTTATTTTAAAAAAATATGTATTTTTTTTTGTTCGTTTTTTCCACATTTTTTTTTCCACACACAGTTTTACCTCAGTTGACCCTTTTATAATATGCACATATCTCAAAATGTTTTAAGGCATTTTAAATATATAGTTGGAGTCACTGCTCATCTTACAAAAGGTGTTCCACAAAACTCCAGACAAACTTAAAAAAAAAAGTAAAAAATAGCATTTTCTCCAACTCAAGTTAAAAAGTAACAGTTTATTGGTAAACACTACTGCTGAAAGACAGCCACTTTACAAGATGAATGAATATTCAAGTCTTAAAACAAATGTAAACTCATCACCGATCAGATGCCCTGTGAGTCTGGGATTAAGCAGCAGTTTTTGTGGACTCACTGGTGTGTCTGGATGCCTTCTCACTACACCAATTCATGTACAGAAAGGTTCTAAAAGGTTCTGTGCATGAATCGGGAAAGTGAGACAGCATCCAGACACTCCAGTAAGCTGAGTGGCTGAAGACAGAGTCCGTAAAAACTGCTTCTTGATCCCACACTCACGGAGCTTATGATCAGTGACAAAATTATTTGTTATAAGACTTGCATTTACATTAATCCTTTAAGTGGCTGTCTTACAGCAGGAGTCTTTACCAAAAAAAAAGTACTTTTCTCCAACATAGGTGTGTCCGGTCCACGGCGTCATCCTTACTTGTGGGATATTCTCTTCCCCAACAGGAAATGGCAAAGAGCCCAGCAAAGCTGGTCACATGATCCCTCCTAGACTCCGCCTACCCCAGTCATTCTCTTTGCCGTTGCACAGGCAACATCTCCACGGAGATGGCTAAGAGTTTTTTGGTGTTTAAATGTAGTTTTTATTCTTCAATCAAGAGTTTGTTATTTTAAAATAGTGCTGGTATGTACTATTTACTCTGAAACAGAAAAGAGATGAAGATTTCTGTTTGTAAGAGGAAGATGATTTTAGCAACCGTTACTAAAATCGATGGCTGTTTCCACACAGGACTGTTGAGATGAATTAAAGGGACAGTTTACTCAAAAAATTTCTCCCCTTTAATTTGTTCCCAATGATCCACTTTACCTGCTGGAGTGTATTAAATTGTTTACAAGTAGCTCCTTTACCCTTGTATTGGCATTTGAAATTGTTGATTTAGCATGTGGTATCCCCACCTATTCTGAAAGTTTGTGGCCGCGCGTTCCAGCTATAGATAAGCTTTGTAAACACAGCCAGCAGAAGAAATGACACTCCCAGTCAGTTATAGCAGAGATAAGGTAATACAATGTTGATTTTCCATTGTTCTCTCAAAGTACTGGTGATTGTTTTAAGGACAGATATAAGATAAAGAAGCAGGTATATGTGCACAATGTGATACAGTAATGAGATCTGATTATACCTACAAGCTCAACCCATTTTATTAGGTTGTGGCCTTTAAAACACAAAATCAGAGCTTTAATATACACAAATAAGCCTTAAAAGCTAATTTTCATACATTTTTTACTCTGCAGTTGGTAAAAAAAGCAATTGTAAACACATTAAGGGAAAAACTATTTTACAGTATACTGTCCCTTTAACTTCAGTTGGGGGAAACAGTGGGCAGACTTTGCTGCTTGAGGTATTACACATTTCTAACAAGACTTGGTAATGCTGGAAGCTGTCATTTTCCCTATGGGAACCGGTAAGCCATTTTCTTAGTTTAGTATAAGAATAAAGGGCTTCACAAGGGCTTTAAAGACTGGTAGACATTTTTCTGGGCTAAAACGATTACTTTATAAGTATATTTAGTGGAGTATAACTATAAATAGTTATTTTAATCTTGGGGATGTATTAAAAAAACGGCAGGCACTGTATTGGACACCTTTTTCACTGGGGGCCTTTTCTAGTCATAGGCAGAGCCTCATTTTCGCGCCACTAATGCGCAGTTGTTTTTGGAAAGCAAGGCATGCAGATGCATGTGTGAGGAGCTAAGAACCACTGAAAAAGCTTATTGAAGGCGTCATTTGGTATCGTATTCCCCTCTGGGCTTGGTTGGGTCTCAGCAAAGCAGATACCAGGGACTGTATAGGGGTTAAATGTAAAAACGGCTCCGGTTCCGTTATTTTAAGAGATAAAGCTTTCAAATTTGGTGTGCAATACTTTTAAGGCTTTAAGACACTGTGGTGAAATTTTGGTGAATTTTGAACAATTCCTTCATACTTTTTCACATATTCAGTAATAAAGTGTGTTCAGTTTAAAATTTAAAGTGACAGTAACGTTTTTAACGTTTTTTGTGCTTTGTTATCAAGTTTATGCCTGTTAACATGTCTGAACCATCAGATAGACGATGTTCTGTATGTTTGAAAGCCAAGGTTCCTCCCCATTTAAATATATGTGATGAATGTGACATAGTGTCCAAACAAAGTAGGGACAATGATGCCACTGATAATGATGTTGCCCAAGATGATTCCTCAAGCGAGGGGAGTAAGCATGGTACTGCATCATCCCCTTCTGTGTCTACACCAGTCTTGCCCACACAAGAGGTCCCTAGTACATCTAGTGCGCCAATCCTTCTTACTATGCAACAATTAACGGCTGTAATGGATAGTTCTATTAAAAACATTTTGTCCAAAATGCCCACTTATCAGAGAAAGCGCGATTGCTCTGTTTTAGATACTGAAGAGCATGAGGACGCTGATGATAATGGTTCTGACATACCCTCACACCAATCTGAAGGGGCCAGGAGGGAGGTTTTGTCTGAGGGAGAAATTTCAGATTCAGGAAAAATTTCTCAACAAGCTGAACCTGATGTTATTACTTTTAAATTTAAATTAGAACATCTCCGCGCTCTGCTTAAGGAGGTGTTATCTACTCTGGATGATTGTGACAATTTGGTCATTCCAGAGAAATTATGTAAGATGGACAAGTTCCTAGAGGTCCCGATGCTTTTCCTATACCCAAGCGGGTGGCGGACATTGTAAATAAGGAATGGGAAAGGCCCGGCATACCTTTTTGTTCCTCCCCCTATATTTAAGAAATTATTTCCTATGGTCGACCCCAGAAAGGACTTATGGCAGACAGTCCCCAAGGTCGAGGGGGCGGTTTCTACTCTAAACAAACGCACTACTATCCCTATAGAAGATAGTTGTGCTTTCAAAGATCCTATGGATAAAAAATTAGAGGGTTTGCTTAAAAAGATGTTTGTTCAGCAAGGTTACCTTCTACAACCAATTTCATGCATTGTTCCTGTCACTACAGCAGCGTGTTTCTGGTTCGAAGAACTAGAAAAGTCGCTCAATAAAGAATCTTCGTATGAGGAGGTTATGGACAGAGTTCAAGCACTTAAATTGGCTAACTCTTTTATCTTAGACGCCACTTTGCAATTAGCTAGATTAGCGGCGAAAAGTTCAGGTTTTGCTATTGTGGCGCGCAGAGCGCTTTGGCTAAAGTCTTGGTCAGCGGATGTGTCCTCCAAGAACAAATTGCTTAACATCCCTTTCAAGGGTAAAACGCTGTTTGGCCCTGACTTGAAAGAGATTATTTCAGACATCACTGGGGGAAAGGGCCACGCCCTTCCTCAGGATAGGTCTTTTAAGGCTAAAAATAAGCCAAATTTTCGTCCCTTTCGCAGAAATGGACCAGCCTCAAATTCTACACCCTCTAAGCAAGAGGGTAATAGTTCTCAAACCAAACCAGCCTGGAGACCGATGCAAGGCTGGAACAAGGGTAAGCAGGCCAAGAAACCTGCCACTGCTACTAAAACAGCATGAAGTGTTGGCCCCCGATCCGGGACCGGATCTGGTGGGGGGCAGACTCTCTCTCTTTGCTCAGGCTTGGGCAAGAGATGTTCAGGATCCTTGGGCGCTAGAAATAGTTTCTCAAGGTTATCTCCTGGAATTCAAGGAACTACCCCCAAGGGGGAGGTTCCACAGGTCTCAATTGTCTTCAAACCAAATAAAAAGACAGGCATTCTTACATTGTGTAGAAGACCTGTTAAGAATGGGAGTGATTCATCCTGTTCCGTTAGGAGAACAAGGGATGGGGTTTTACTCCAATCTGTTCATAGTTCCCAAAAAAGAAGGAACATTCAGACCAATTTTAGATCTCAAGATTCTAAACAAATTTCTCAGGGTTCCATCGTTCAAAATGGAAACCATTCGAACAATTCCTCCTACCATCCAGGAAGGTCAATTCATGACCACGGTGGATTTAAAGGATGCGTATCTACATATTCCTATCCACAAGGAACATCATCGGTTCCTAAGGTTCGCCTTTCTGGACAAGCATTACCAGTTTGTGGCACTTCCATTCGGATTAGCCACTGCTCCAAGGATTTTCACAAAGGTACTAGGGTCCCTTCTAGCGGTGCTAAGACCAAGGGGCATTGCAGTAGTACCTTACTTGGACGACATACTGATTCAAGCGTCGTCTCTGTCAAAAGCAAAGGCTCATACGGACATTGTCCTAGCCTTTCTCAGATCTCACGGGTGGAAAGTGAACATAGAGAAAAGTTCTCTGTCCCCGTCAACAAGAGTTCCCTTCTTGGGAACAATAATAGACTCCTTAGAAATGAAGATTTTTCTGACAGAGGCCAGAAAATCAAAACTTCTAAGCTCTTGTCAAGTACTTCATTCTGTTCTTCTTCCTTCCATAGCGCAGTGCATGGAAGTAATAGGTTTGATGGTTGCGGCAATGGACATAGTTCCTTTTGCACGAATTCATCTAAGACCATTACAACTGTGCATGCTCAGACAGTGGAATGGGGATTATACAGACTTGTCTCCGACGATCCAAGTAGATCAAAGAACCAGAGATTCACTCCGTTGGTGGCTGAACCTGGACAACCTGTCACAGGGAATGAGCTTCCGCAGACCAGAGTGGGTCATTGTCACGACCGACGCCAGTCTGGTGGGCTGGGGCGCGGTCTGGGAACCCCTGAAAGCTCAGGGTCTATGGTCTCGGGAAGAATCTCTTCTCCCGATAAACATTCTGGAACTGCGAGCGATATTCAATGCTCTCAAAGCTTGGCCTCAACTAGCAAAGGCCAAATTCATAAGGTTTCAATCAGACAACATGACGACTGTTGCATATATCAACCATCAGGGGGGAACAAGGAGTTCCCTGGCGATGGAGGAAGTGACCAAAATAATTCAATGGGCGGAGAATCACTCCTGCCACTTGTCTGCAATCCACATCCCAGGAGTGGAAAATTGGGAAGCGGATTTTCTGAGTCGTCAGACTTTCCATCCGGGGGAGTGGGAACTCCATCCGGAAATCTTTGCCCAAATAACTCAATTATGGGGCATTCCAGACATGGACCTGATGGCGTCTCGTCAGAACTTCAAGGTTCCTTGCTACGGGTCCAGATCCAGGGATCCCAAGGCGACTCTAGTAGATGCACTGATAGCGCCTTGGACCTTCAACCTAGCTTATGTATTCCCACCGTTTCCTCTCATTCCCAGGCTGGTAGCCAGGATCAATCAGGAGAGGGCTTCGGTGATCTTGATAGCTCCTGCGTGGCCACGCAGAACTTGGTATGCAGACCTGGTGAATATGTCATCGGCTCCACCATGGAAGCTACCTTTGAGACAGGACCTTCTTGTTCAAGGTCCATTCGAACATCCGAATCTGGCTTCACTCCAACTGACTGCTTGGAGATTGAACGCTTGATTTTATCAAAGCGTGGGTTTTCAGATTCTGTCATTGATACTCTTGTCCAGGCTAGAAAGCCTGTAACTAGGAAAATTTACCATAAAATATGGAAAAAATATATCTGTTGGTGTGAATCTAAAGGATTCCCATGGAACAAGATAAAAATTCCTAAGATTCTATCCTTTCTACAAGAGGGTTTGGAGAAAGGATTATCTGCAAGTTCTTTGAAGGGACAGATTTCTGCTTTATCTGTTTTTTTTTTTTAAATAATTTTTTGAGGTTTTATAATACATACAAAAGAAAAGAAAACAAACATCGCCTCATATTGCCAATAGTAAACATGTCAACATATATAGAACAAGAACATTTGTAAAACAGCGTACAAATATAGGAGAGCAAGGCTAATCAACCTCTATTTTATAATTTTTCAATCTTACTTTGTCAGACTAATTAGAAGGCCACTCATGGACCCTTTTAAGTGTAATAAAAGAATCGATATGTTAGTCTGGAGAATAGCCGCTTTTGGGCTTAATGATAGCTGGGGGGAAATAGGGAAAAAGTCAGCGGGTAAGCACCGCTCGGAGCATGGAAGAAAGGGGAAAAGAAGGGGGGGGGGCGGATGTATCAGAAATATAGTTCCTATAACTCTAGTTCAGTTTTCGCATTAAGGAACCTCACTAGATATCATATGGTATCCGTTGAACCAATGTTAATAGAACATACTGTGTGTTAAAACAAGCGATTCTACACATAAAGATACAAGACTAAAGGTAATCTATCTAAACTAGTTTCTGTAGGTAGTTTACCTTAGTATACCGTACATATTTAAATATTATGACTCTGTTACCATGTGAGAGCTAATTGGGATTTGGGCCTGAGGCATAAAACTGACAGGAATGTGACTTCCAAGATTCATATCTAGTGTTTAAATATTGCTGTCTGACTTATTTTAGACATCCGAAATCTCAACACAAATCTGATAGCTTTTGAGAGGCAAAGTGCTAGACGGCTATTCGAAAGATAAGACAGCTCAGGGGAATATATACAGATCAGAGCCACCTTCTCTGAGAATGATATAAACACTACATCTCTAGAGAAGAATATTAGGCAGCATAAATAACTTTACTATAGCTACGAGCATATGATATAATTGTCAAAATGATATTGAGCAATATGTACTCAAAATATTGTCAATTATCTATACCTATTGTGACCAATGTCATTTAGTGGGTATGGTAAGTATCAGTGTCATTTATCAGTAGAGGAAACCTACTATTAATCGTATGCTATCTGATGTAAACAAACAGAGAGAGGTATACCTAATATATTATAATGTAAAAAAAAAACAAGAAAAAAAGAAAGAAAATATTATCCTATACAAAAGGACAAAAACCCAAGCTAAATAATTTAAACATGTAAATTACAGACAAAACTGTCTATGTCTAATAAGAGGCATATAATATAGCGTTTGTACCAGTTAGCATTGGGACCTAAGAATTAGGACATAACTGGTCGAAAATTGCTGAGAAGTGAAGGTACAGGGGCTCTAAAGTAGCCAAATAAATACATTAGTGAATTCGTTAAGACAGTCCTGTAACGCTACTTGCTGCATACATTTGGTATAATAAGCTCTACCCATGTGCTATTATGGAGTCTAATTAAACTTCTGTGCGTATAAACAAGTGGCACTGGGTTAGACTTTGTACTTTAAACAAGTAGTAAGTATCAGCAGACCTAGATGCCTGGGTTATAGACAGTTAGCTTCTCCTATTGACTACTAATCTCTATAGCAAAATTTATAGTAATACAACATCCAGTCCATAGGATAATAGGGTATTTGGTATTTTAGGTTATAGAAGAGCAGTCGTGTAAGGCATTCTTCAGGATATATCATAACTTTGAATACAGAAAGAAAAAGCACAATAATGTAACCAAAATTAACATTTCACCTCCTAGCTCGGCTATAGCTATGGGCTGGTCTAAGTGTGGGATATGCTAAATCAGGCTTTTGCACTGTATATGGTATCAGGTATGGTGTACTGTAATAAATTTTATGACTTACAGAGCTTGCATGCGTATATATTTTCTTGTATTTATCAAATAGATAGAGAGTATAACTGTGCATAAATACATATCCAAAAAGGAAAAAACACTTGCAGATATGTTAAAACAATTCTTATACAAATAATATGGGAAAAGAAGTACTATATAAGAACAATATAGAAGGGTATAGCTTCTGCAAATCAAATCAGTTCACATCATCTTGCAATCTAGTGAAAGTAAGCTAATCCCTGCAGGAGAATGTGATAGCAAACCAGTTATATTAAACTTTTAATTCCTCTTATCTCCATCTTAGCGTCCTATTATAAGAAAAGCAGGTATTAGTAATACCCTAAGCAGTTCAAATCTTATCCTACGACTTGTGGGTAGTCACACTATCAGCTGTCTGAGCCCTTAAATCAGTCCTGCGGGTTCAAATATCTCAACCGATGCCTTCTCTCATATAGAGACTGTTAGAAGTAGGGTAGCCAAACAGATCCAGATAGCTTTGTGAATGGTATTGATAGTTGTGGGAACTCAGATTGATCAAGTCACCTCTGTAAACAGCCAATTTCCCTTTAGTGGGCCACCACGCTGTGATTTTTGCTGGGCTATATTCCAGCTTATGTGGAAAGTGCCCTTCTTGCTGCTTGGAATCCATTTCAATGGCTGAGATCTGTAGGGCACTGCTCTGCCCAGGAGAACATGTTTGCACTGACCTCTTATAACTTGCAGTCTGATTCGCCATCTTGCGCCCCGCCACGGCTTCCTTTAATATTCCAAGTGGTAGATATGAGTCACCCGCCAATTGGTTTCGATAGTCTCTTATTTCTCCCTGTATTTTGGGACATTTAATGACTGGAGACCTGAGTTGAGGCAGACGTGAGTGGGGAGAGGGCTTCTGACACCGCACAGCCTTATTCTGGGTAAGTCCCACTTGTTGAAAACTGTTGGCGGCTGTGTGAAGCGCTGTAGCTGTGCAGGATTGTTCCGGGTCCTCTCTAGCAGTAACTTTGGTCAAACTCCCTCTGGGCTGCCTTTCCTGCGATCGATCAGAGATATATCGAGTGAGCTGTGGGTCTGCAATCTGGTCAGCCGCGTGGGCGTCTGAGTAAAGTAGGGAAGCGACGCCATCTTGGTTGCGGAGCTCCATAAAAATAGACCGCAAGCTGAGAAATTGGCTGTCAGCTCTCTCCAACATGTCCCGCAATAGAAGAGTAAAATACCTGGAGGAAACCTCCATTCTTGAGGCAGGTTGAGGAAAAGATATAGATGCTTAGGACTTCAATAAATCATAGTTCTAGGAAATAAACATCAGGAGCTCTGTTAGAGCACGTCTTTCCTCTTAGGCAGTTGGCTCCGCCCCCCCCCTGCTTTATCTGTTTTACTTCACAAAAAGCTGGCGGCTGTGCCAGATGTTCAAGCTTTTGTTCAGGCTCTGGTTAGAATCAAGCCTGTTTACAAACCTTTGACTCCTCCTTGGAGTCTCAATTTAGTTCTTTCAGTTCTTCAAGGGGTTCCGTTTGAACCCTTACATTCCGTAGATATTAAGTTACTATCTTGGAAAGTTTTGTTTTTGGTTGCAATTTCTTCTGCTAGAAGAGTTTCAGAGTTATCTGCTCTGCAGTGTTCTCCTCCTTATCTGGTGTTCCATGCAGATAAGGTGGTTTTGCGTACTAAACCTGGTTTTCTTCCGAAAGTTGTTTCTAACAAAAACATTAATCAGGAGATAGTTGTGCCTTCTTTGTGTCCGAATCCAGTTTCAAAGAAGGAACGTTTGTTACACAATTTGGATGTAGTTCGTGCTCTAAAATTCTATTTAGAGGCTACAAAGGATTTCAGACAAACATCTTCTTTGTTTGTTGTTTATTCTGGTAAAAGGAGAGGTCAAAAAGCAACTTCTACCTCTCTCTCTTTTTGGCTTAAAAGCATCATCCGATTGGCTTATGAGACTGCCGGACGGCAGCCTCCTGAAAGAATCACAGCTCACTCCACTAGGGCTGTGGCTTCCACATGGGCCTTCAAGAACGAGGCTTCTGTTGATCAGATATGTAAGGCAGCGACTTGGTCTTCACTGCACACTTTTACCAAATTTTACAAATTTGATACTTTTGCTTCTTCTGAGGCTATTTTTGGGAGAAAGGTTTTGCAAGCCGTGGTGC
This sequence comes from Bombina bombina, assembly GCF_027579735.1. NCBI lineage: Eukaryota > Metazoa > Chordata > Amphibia > Anura > Bombinatoridae > Bombina > Bombina bombina. The sequence goes on from NC_069499.1 coordinate 751,309,640, forward strand.
CTTCCATCTAGGTGACCTGATTTGCTCCCTCCCATCATCCGTGTCCTAAAGCTTTGGTATTGGTTCCCACAAGTAAGGATGACGCCGTGGACCGGACACACCTATGTTGGAGAAAACAGAATTTATGCTTACCTGATAAATTACTTTCTCCAACGGTGTATCCGGTCCACGGCCCGCCCTGGTTTTTTTAATCAGGTCTGATGAATTATTTTCTCTAACTACAGTCACCACGGTATCATATGATTTCTCCTATGCATATTCCTCCTTTACGTCGGTCGAATGACTGGGGTAGGCGGAGCCTAGGAGGGATCATGTGACCAGCTTTGCTGGGCTCTTTGCCATTTCCTGTTGGGGAAGAGAATATCCCACAAGTAAGGATGACGCCGTGGACCGGACACACTGTTGGAGAAAGTAATTTATCAGGTAAGCATAAATTCTGTTTTTAATTTGTCAGAGAACATGCTTTCTTTGTTACTTTTTGTTAGATAGAAAAAGCTATATGAGACAACAGCAGAAATCAACTGTGCAATGTGTGTGGGGGGGTCAGCCGATTTGAAAGTGTGTTCCTACAGGATACAATTAACTCTTCTCAGCTACTTGCATTAGTACATTGTCCCTTTAATATGTAGTTTTGAAAATTATATTTTCCCCCCTAGCTCTTGGGTGTTTATCTGACGCTATTACACATATTTTCAGCCTGAACACTGTCAGTGCAGATATTGTGCACTAAAGAAGATTAACTATCTTGAAACAATCTTCATTGTTGGTGGTGTCTAACTCTACAAAAATATTTTACTAGAACTATTTCTTCTGTTATGTGTGATCAGTCCACGGGTCATCATTACTTCTGGGATATAACTCCTCCCCAACAGGAAATGCAAGAGGATTCACCCAGCAGAGCTGCATATAGCTCCTCCCCTCTACGTCAGTCCCAGTCATTCTCTTGCACCCAACGACTAGATAGGATGTGTGAGAGGACTATGGTGATTATACTTAGTTTTTATGACTTCAATCAAAAGTTTGTTATTTTAAAATAGCACCGGAGCGTGTTATTACTTCTCTGGCAGAGTTTGAGGAAGAATCTGACAGAGATTTTTTACTATGATTTTAACCGGAGTCGTTAAGATCATATTGCTGTTCTCGACCATCTGAGGGAGGTAAAGGCTTCAGATCAGGGGACAGCGGGCAGATGAATCTGCATTGAGGTATGTGGCAGTTTTTATTTTCTGAATGGAATTGATGAGAAAAGCCTGCCATACCGTTAAAATGACATGTATGTATACACTTCAGTATTCTGGGGATGGTATTTCACCGGAACTACTGTGTTAAAGGTCACTAATCCTTTTAATAACTATTCTCATGTTAAACGTTTTTGCTGGAATGTAGAATCGTTTACATTGCTGAGGTACTGTGTGAATAAATATTTGGGCATTATTTTCCACTTGGCAGTTTTTTGCTTTATTTGTGACAGTTTCGTTTCTCTTCACTGCTGTGTGGGAGAGGGAGGGGCCGTTTTTGGCGCTCTTTGCTACGCATCAAAAAATTCCAGTCAGCTACTTTTATATTTCCTGCATGATCCGGTTCATCTCTGACAGATCTCAGGGGTCTTCAAACTTCTTTGAAGGGAGGTAAATTCTCTCAGCAGAGCTGTGAGAATTCTTATAGTGACTGTGTATATAAAAACGTTGTTTTGTTTTCTTATGTACAAATTTAATTAGTGTTGTTTTTACTAATGGGAACAAACCTTTGCTAAAAGTTGTGTTGTTTTAAAGTTTGATGCAATAACTGTTTTTCAGTTCATTATTTCAACTGTCATTTAATCGTTAGTACCTCTTTGAGGCACAGTGCGTTTTTTTGCTAAAAAAGATTATAACCAAGTTGTAAGTTTTCTTGCTAGTGTGTTAAACATGTCTGACTCAGAGGAAGATATCTGTGTCATTTGTTCCAATGCCAAGGTGGAGCCCAATAGAAATTTATGTACTAACTGTATTGATGCTACTTTAAATAAAAGTCAATCTGTACAATGTGAACAAATTTCACCAAACAGCGAGGGGAGAGTTATGCCGACTAACTCGCCTCACGCGACAGTACCTGCATCTCCCGCCCGGGAGGTGCGTGATATTTTGGCGCCTAGTACATCTGGGCGGCCATTACAGATAACATTACAAGATATGGCTACTGTTATGACTGAAGTTTTGTCTAAATTACCTGAACTAAGAGGCAAGCGTGATCACTCTGGGGTGAGAACAGAGTGCGCTGACAATGCTAGGGCCATGTCTGATACTGCGTCACAGCTCGCAGAGCATGAGGACGGAGAGCTTCATTCTGTGGGTGACGGTTCTGATCCAAACAGATTGGACTCAGATATTTCAAATTTTAAATTTAAATTGGAGAACCTCCGTGTACTACTAGGGGAGGTCTTAGCAGCTCTCAACGATTGTAACACTGTTGCAATACCAGAGAAACTGTGTAGGTTGGATAAATACTTTGCGGTACCGGCGAGTACTGACGTTTTTCCTATACCTAAGAGACTAACTGAAATTGTTACTAAGGAGTGGGATAGACCCGGTGTGCCGTTCTCACCCCCTCCAATATTTAGAAAGATGTTTCCAATAGACGCCACCACTCGGGACTTATGGCAAACGGTCCCCAAGGTGGAGGGAGCAGTTTCTACTTTAGCTAAGCGTACCACTATCCCGGTGGAGGATAGCTGTGCTTTCTCAGATCCAATGGATAAAAAATTAGAGGGTTACCTTAAGAAAATGTTTGTTCAACAAGGTTTTATATTACAACCCCTTGCATGTATCGCGCCGATTACGGCTGCGGCAGCATTTTGGATTGAGTCGCTTGAAGAGAACCTTAGTTCCTCTACGCTAGACGACATTACGGACAGGCTTAGAGTCCTTAAACTAGCTAATTCTTTCATTTCGGAGGCCGTAGTACATTTAACTAAACTTACGGCTAAGAACTCAGGATTCGCCATACAGGCACGCAGGGCACTGTGGCTAAAATCCTGGTCAGCTGATGTTACTTCTAAGTCCAAATTACTTAATATACCTTTCAAGGGGCAGTCCTTATTCGGGCCCGGTTTGAAAGAAATTATCGCTGACATTACGGGAGGTAAGGGCCACGCCCTACCTCAAGACAAGGCCAAAGCTAAGGCTAGACAGTCTAATTTTCGTCCCTTTCGGAATTTCAAAACAGGAGCAGCATCAACCTCCACTGCACCAAAACAGGAAGGAGCTGTTGCTCGTTACAGGCAAGGCTGGAAGCCTAACCAGTCCTGGAACAAAAGCAAGCAGGCCAGGAAACCTGCTGCTGCCCCAAAGACAGCATGAACCGAGAGCCCCCGATCCGGGACCGGATCTAGTAGGGGGCAGACTCTCTCTCTTTGCCCAGGCCTGGGCAAGAGATGTTCAGGATCCCTGGGCACTAGAGATCATATCTCAGGGATACCTTCTAGACTTCAAATTATCTCCCCCAAGAGGGAGATTTCATCTGTCAAGGTTGTCAACAAACCAGATAAAGAAAGAAGCGTTTCTACGCTGCGTACAAGATCTGTTAACAATGGGAGTGATCCATCCGGTTCCGTGGTCGGAACAAGGACAAGGGTTCTACTCAAACCTGTTTGTGGTTCCCAAAAAAGAGGGAACTTTCAGGCCAATCTTAGATTTAAAGACTCTAAACAAATTCCTAAGAGTTCCATCGTTCAAAATGGAAACTATTCGGACAATCTTACCCATGATCCAAGAGGGTCAGTACATGACCACAGTGGATTTAAAGGATGCTTACCTTCACATACCGATCCACAAAGATCATCACCGGTATCTAAGGTTTGCCTTCTTAGACAGGCACTACCAGTTTGTAGCTCTTCCATTCGGATTGGCTACGGCTCCAAGAATCTTCACAAAGGTTCTGGGTGCCCTTCTAGCGGTACTAAGACCGCGAGGGATTTCGGTAGCTCCGTACCTAGACGACATTCTAATACAAGCTTCAAGCTTTCAAACTGCCAAGTCTCATACAGAGTTAGTTCTGGCATTTCTAAGGTCGCATGGATGGAAAGTGAACGAAAAGAAGAGTTCTCTCTTTCCTCTCACAAGAGTTCCATTCTTGGGGACTCTTATAGATTCTGTAGAAATGAAGATTTACCTGACAGAAGACAGGTTAACAAAACTTCAAAATGCATGCCGCGTCCTTCATTCCATTCAACACCCGTCAGTAGCTCAATGCATGGAGGTGATCGGCTTAATGGTAGCGGCAATGGACATAGTACCTTTTGCACGCCTACACCTCAGACCGCTGCAATTATGCATGCTAAGTCAGTGGAATGGGGATTACTCAGATTTGTCCCCTACTCTGAATCTGAATCAAGAGACCAGAAATTCTCTTCTATGGTGGCTTCATCGGCCACACCTGTCCAGGGGAATGCCATTCAGCAGGCCAGACTGGACAATTGTAACAACAGACGCCAGCCTACTAGGTTGGGGCGCTGTCTGGAATTCTCTGAAGGCTCAGGGACTATGGAATCAGGAGGAGAGTCTCCTTCCAATAAACATTCTGGAATTGAGAGCAGTTCTCAATGCCCTTCTGGCTTGGCCCCAGTTAATAACTCGGGGGTTCATCAGGTTTCAGTCGGACAACATCACGACTGTAGCTTACATCAACCATCAGGGAGGGACAAGAAGCTCCCTAGCAATGATGGAAGTATCAAAGATAATTCGCTGGGCAGAGTCTCACTCTTGCCACCTGTCAGCAATCCACATCCCAGGAGTGGAGAACTGGGAGGCGGATTTCTTGAGTCGCCAGACTCTTCATCCGGGGGAGTGGGAACTTCATCCGGAGGTCTTTGCCCAAATACCTCGACGTTGGGGCAAACCAGAGATAGATCTCATGGCGTCTCGCCAGAACGCCAAACTTCCTCGTTACGGGTCCAGATCCAGGGATCCGGGAGCAGTTCTGATAGATGCTTTGACAGCACCTTGGAACTTCAGGATGGCTTATGTGTTTCCACCCTTCCCGCTGCTTCCTCGATTGATTGCCAAAATCAAACAGGAGAGAGCATCAGTAATTCTAATAGCACCTGCTTGGCCACGCAGGACTTGGTATGCAGATCTAGTGGACATGTCATCCTGTCCGCCTTGGTCTCTACCTCTAAGACAGGACCTTCTGATACAGGGTCCATTCAAACATCAAAATCTAACTTCTCTGAAGCTGACTGCTTGGAAATTGAACGCTTGATTTTATCAAAACGTGGTTTTTCTGAGTCGGTTATTGATACTCTGATTCAGGCTAGGAAGCCTGTTACCAGAAGGATTTACCATAAAATATGGCGGAAATACCTATACTGGTGCGAATCCAAAGGTTACTCCTGGAGTAAGGTTAGGATCGCTAGGATATTGTCTTTTCTACAAGAAGGTTTAGAAAAGGGTTTATCAGCTAGTTCATTAAAGGGACAGATTTCAGCTCTGTCCATCTTGTTACACAGACGGCTGTCAGAAAATCCAGACATCCAGTCCTTTTGTCAGGCTTTAGCTAGGATCAAGCCTGTGTTTAAAGCGGTTGCTCCACCATGGAGTTTAAACTTAGTTCTTAACGTTTTACAGGGTGTTCCGTTTGAACCCCTTCATTCCATTGATATAAAAATGTTATCTTGGAAAGTTCTGTTTTTAATGGCTATTTCCTCGGCTCGAAGAGTCTCTGAGTTATCAGCCTTACATTGTGATTCCCCTTATCTGATTTTTCACTCAGACAAGGTAGTTCTGCGTACTAAACCTGGGTTCTTACCTAAGGTAGTCACTAACAGGAACATCAATCAAGAGATTGTTGTCCCATCCTTGTGTCCAAATCCTTCTTCAAAGAAGGAACGTCTTTTACACAATCTGGATGTAGTTCGTGCCCTCAAGTTCTACTTGCAGGCAACTAAAGATTTTCGCCAAACTTCTTCCTTGTTTGTCGTTTACTCTGGACAGAGGAGAGGTCAAAAAGCTTCTGCTACCTCTCTCTCTTTTTGGCTTCGTAGCATAATACGTTTAGCCTATGAGACTGCTGGACAGCAGCCTCCTGAAAGAGTTACAGCTCACTCCACTAGAGCTGTGGCTTCCACTTGGGCCTTTAAGAATGAGGCCTCTGTTGAACAGATTTGCAAGGCTGCAACTTGGTCTTCGCTTCATACTTTTTCCAAATTTTACAAATTTGACACTTTTGCTTCTTCGGAGGCTATTTTTGGGAGAAAGGTTCTTCAGGCAGTGGTTCCTTCTGTATAATGAGCCTGCCTATCCCTCCCGTCATCCGTGTACTTTTGCTTTGGTATTGGTATCCCAGAAGTAATGATGACCCGTGGACTGATCACACATAACAGAAGAAAACATAATTTATGCTTACCTGATAAATTCCTTTCTTCTGTTGTGTGATCAGTCCACGGCCCGCCCTGTTTTAAGGCAGGTAAATATCTTTTAAATTATACTCCAGTCACCACTTCACCCTTGGTTACTCCTTTCTCGTTGATTCTTGGTCGAATGACTGGGACTGACGTAGAGGGGAGGAGCTATATGCAGCTCTGCTGGGTGAATCCTCTTGCATTTCCTGTTGGGGAGGAGTTATATCCCAGAAGTAATGATGACCCGTGGACTGATCACACAACAGAAGAAAGGAATTTATCAGGTAAGCATAAATTATGTTTTTATATATTTATATATATATATATATATATATATATATATATATATATATATATTATTTTTAAAACAATATTTATTATTTTTAAAACAATATGTATGAAATACCATGTATGTATTTTAAATAAAAAGAAAATAATCCAATTATGCCTTTTTCCTTTTCCTGTTACATTTTTATTATCATGCTAATTATTTTACAGGCTTTTGGCAGCACCATTGTGATCAATCCTGAAAAAGATAGGACAATGGTACAAGAGTTGCTTGATTTCAAAGATAAAGTGGACCATGTGATTGATGTCTGTTTTCTAAAGAATGAAAAATTTGTCAATGCTATGAAAGAAGCATTTGAAACCTTTATCAATAAAAGACCAAACAAACCTGCAGAACTTATAGGTACAACCTTTTTTTTTTTTTTTTATTTTTTTTTTTTTTTTATTTACCACACATTTCTCCCAAGAAAGCATAATTTCTTTCATGTAATTAGCAAGAGTCCATGAGCTAGTGACGTATGGGATATACATTCCTACCAGGAGGGGCAAAGTTTCCCAAACCTCAAAATGCCTATAAATACACCCCTCACCACACCCACAAATCAGTTTTTACAAACTTTGCCTCCTATGGAGGTGGTGAAGTATGTTTGTGCTAGATTCTACGTTGATATGCGCTCCGCAGCAGGTTGGAGCCCGGTTTTCCTCTCAGCGTGCAGTGAATGTCAGAGGGATGTGAGGAGAGTATTGCCTATTTGAATTCAATGATCTCCTTCTACGGGGTCTATTTCATAGGTTCTCTGTTATCGGTCGTAGAGATTCATCTCTTACCTCCCTTTTCAGATCGACGATATACTCTTATATATACCATTACCTCTACTGATTCTCGTTTCAGTACTGGTTTGGCTTTCTACTACTTGTAGATGAGTGTCCTGGGGTAAGTAAGTCTTATTTTCTGTGACACTCTAAGCTATGGTTGGGCACTTTTATATAAAGTTCTAAATATATGTGTTCAAACATTTATTTGCCTTGACTCAGGATGTTCAACGTTCCTTATTTCAGACAGTCAGTTTCATATTTGGGATAATGCATATGAATTAATCATTTTTTTCTTACCTTAAAATTTGACTTTTTCCCTGTGGGCTATTAGGCTCGCGGGGGCTGAAAATGCTTCATTTTATTGCGTCATTCTTGGCGCGGACTTTTTTGGCGCAAACATTTTTTTATGTTTCCGGCGTCATACGTGTCACCGGAAGTTGCGTCATTTTTTTGACGTTTTTTTGCGCCAAAAGTGTCGGCGTTCCGGATGTGGCGTCATTTTTGGCGCCAAAAGCATTTACGCGCCAAATAATGTGGGCGTCTTTTTTTGGCGCTAAAAAATATGGGCGTCACTATTGTCTCCACATTATTTAAGTCTCATTATTTATTGCTTCTGGTTGCTAGAAGTTTGTTCACTGGCATTTTTTCCCATTCCTGAAACTGTCATTTAAGGAATTTGATCAATTTTGCTTTATATGTTGTTTTTTCTATTACATATTGCAAGATGTCTCCGATTGTCCCTGAGTCAGAAGCCACTTCTGGAAAAATGCTTAACTGAGTTTCAGTTCTACCAAAGCTAAGTTCATTTATTTTAAATGTTATAAATGTTTATCTTTAGCTATGGTTTGTATTAAGTTATGATATACTTTTACATGCAGATTCCATTAGTATTTATGCTTTATACATTTCCATTCTTAAGTACAAGAAATGTTTAGAAGATTTATAAGAAATATTTTTTTCTGATTAAGGCTTTGTCTGACTTCGTGCCTTCTAATACAATTTTTAGGTCTTTTTCACTTCTTTTTTAATTATTGAAGTTTCAAATGACCAACTACATACTGATTTATCCTTCTCTGATAATGTTTTTTTCTCTTTCAGAAATTCTCTTCATCAGATATTGACACTAACAAATCTACTTTTTTATATAAATTTTTTATTATTAAAGTACATTTGTTCTTTGTTGAAGAGGTGTTGATTATTTTGGATATTAAGGTAACTAGTTCTTTAAAACTAGCTGACACTATTTCTGCCTTTTTTGTTCTGTGATTGCAGAGGTTTTCTTTCCAATTCCCCATACTAGGGAATGGAATAGGCTGAGAATTTTCTTTTCTTTTTAAAAAACTATATTCTTTGTCAGCAGTTAAATTTAATTTGGAGGGTTCTCCTATTTATTGGAGCTATCTCTACTCCTACTAATTATGCTATTGTTTTATAGCAAAATAGTATTTATTTTCCTTTATATAGTTATATCTTATTTATGGAAAATTATTTAGTTTCAGGTACTTTTCTTGGTCCTGTGATATTGCAATTGCTTCATTTTTTCTGTTTACTTTAAGATCAAGTATTAGATTATGATTTATTTTAGCATTGTTAAAGGGACAACATTTACTAGACTAGGTGCTGTTGCATTTGTCTTGTTGTTTTGCATTTTGCAAGTCCTCTGTTTTGACTGGTCCTTTAAACTGGACTATCATGCTAATGATTTCATTTGTGTCTTCATTTTATTGAATATATTCGCAAATGAGGGTTAATCTATGTCTTTAGCTATTTTAGCTAGAAGAATTTTGTGATTTTTAAAAAATAAATAAATCCATATTTCTTTTGTTCTAAGATAATCAATTATAATTGGATTCAATTCTTAACTGTTACTATGGGCTTCAAGATTGAGTTCTAAGACTAAACTTTAAGCTTATACTAGTTTGGTTGTTCTTAGTAAGGAACGAATTCCTGAGTTCTTTCCCAAGTAACATGTTTATAATTGGGGTTCGAAATCAGCTCCCTAATATTGCGATGTACTTGCCATATTCCAGCTTGGCTGGTAAGGGGCAGGTTAAGACTTCTTTGAAATTTATTTGGTTCTATTCTGTCCAAATTTCTTTGATTTTATTCCAGTAAGGCTAACACTTTCTTTCAGTGTGTTTCTGTCCTATATATTTTGGATACTGTTGAATCATGGCTGGGTACCCATGGGGTTCAAGCGCTGCTCAGACCTGGATTCTTCTGGGGTATTTCTTCCAGTTCTTTTTCTAGGAACTGGGTTTTGGAGTTTTATTCAAACTATTCTGCCTTTTTATGGTCATTGATAGCATTTGTTTTCATTAGATACAATAAATGCATATTCTTCATTTTTCTGTTTTCATTCAGATTATTTCCTGTGGATGCGGAATCTCATATGTTTCACTTGCTCTTCAGGACATAGTTAGAGGATCTTTTTTTCAAAAGCTCTTGATTCCTCACACAAGGGTCACCTTTTTTAGGTTTCCAGATAGTTTGTGTCACTGTCTTTGTCTCTATCAGACAAGGGACAATTTGTATTGGGTTCCGTCTGTCGGTACCTTTAGTCTCTATTATTTCCTTCAGTTGCTATATATGCATAGAAGTTTTAACAGCATTGGATTCAATTCCCTTTGCTCATTTTCAATGTAAAGATCCTTTCCAGCTTTTTATGAGTGTTGTTTCTTCAAGAACATGGTTGGAGGATCAATTAACCAAAACATTTGTTGATTCCTCAGACAAGAGTAACCTTTTTTAGATTTCCGGATAGATTCAGTGTCCATGACTCTGTTTCTGTTGGATTAGAGACGTCTGAAATTGGTTTCAGCTTATCGAAACCTTCAGTCTCAATCATTCCCTTCGGTAGCCTTATGCATGGAAATTCTAGTTTCTTATGACTGCTGAATTGGACGTGTTCTCCTTTGCTCATTTTCACATGCGACCTCTTCAGCTCTGTATGCTGAACCAGTGGTGCCGGGATTATACAAAGATATCTCATTTAATATCTTTAAAACCGATTGTTCGACACCCTCTGACGTGGTACAGACCACCATCGTTTAGTTCAGGGGGCTTCTTTTTTTCTTCCAACCTAGACTGTGATCTCAACAGATGCAAGTCTGACAGGTTGGGGAGCTGTATGGGGTTTCTGACAGCACAAGGGGTTTGGGAAATCTCAGGAGGTGAGATTACCAATCAATATTTTGGAACTCCGGGCAATTTTCAGAGCTCTTCAGTCATGGCCTCTTCTAAAGAGAGAATCGTTCATTTGTTTTCAGACAGACAATGTCACAACTGTGGCATATATCAATCATCAAGGAGGGACTCACAGTCCTCTGGCTATGAAAGAAGTATCTCGAATACTGGTTTGGGCGGAATCCAGCTCCTGTCTAATCTCTGCGGTTCATATCCCAGGTATAGACAATTGGGAAGCGGATTATCTCAGTCGCCAAACGTTATATCCGGGCGAATGGTCTCTTCTCCCAAAGGTATTTCTTCAGATTGTTCAAATGTGGGGACTTCCAGAAATAGATCTGATGGCTTCTCATCTACACAAGAAACTTCCCAGGTATCTGTCCAGATCCAGGGATCCTCAGGCGGAAGCAGTGGATGCATTGTCACTTCCTTGGAAGTATCATCCTGCCTATATCTTTCCTCCTCTAGTTCTTCTTCCAAGAGTAAATCTCCAAGATTCTGAAGGAATGCTCGTTTGTTCTGCTGGTGGCTCCAGCATGGCCTCACAGGTTTTGGTATGCGGATCTTGTCCGCATGGCTTCTTGCCAACCGTGGACTCTTCCGTTAAGACCAGACCTTCTGTCACAAGGTCCTTTTTTACCATCAGGATCTCAAATCCTTAAATTTAAAGGTATGAAGATTGAACGCTTGATTCTTAGTCAAAGAGGTTTCTCTGACTCTGTGATTAATACTATGTTACAGGCTCGTAGATCTGTATCTAGGAAGATATATTATCGAGTCTGGAAGACTTACATTTCTTGGTGTCTTTCTCATCTTTTTTCCTGGCATTCTTTTAGAATTCCAAGAATTTTACAGTTTCTTCAGGATGGTTTGGATAAAGGTTTGTCTGCAATTTCCTTGAAAGGACAAATCTCTGCTCTTTCTGTTCTTTTTCACAGAAGGATTGCTATTCTTCCTGATATTCATTGTTTTTATACAAGCTTTGGTTCGTATAAAACCTGTTTTTAAGTCAATTTCTCCTCCTTGGAGTTTGAATTTGGTTCTGGGGGCTCTTCAAGCTCCTCCGTTTGAACCTATGCATTCACTGGACATTAAATTACTTTCTTGGAAAGTTTTCTTTCTTTTGGCCATCTCTTCTGCTAGAAGAGTTTCTGAATTATCTGCTCTTTTCTTGTGAGTCTCCTTTTCTGATATGTCATCAGGATAAGGCGGTGTTGCGAACTTCTTTTAAATTTTTACCTAAGGTTGTGAATTCTAACAACATTAGTAGAGAAACTGTGGTTCCTTTATTATGTCCTAATCCTAAGAATTCTAAGGAGAGATATTTTCATTCTTTGGATGTTGTTAGAGCTTTGAAATATTATGTTGAAGCTACTAAGAATTTCCGAAAGACTTCTAGTCTATTTGTTATCTTTTCCGGTTCTAGGTAAGGTCAGAAGGCCTCTGCCATTTCTTTGGCATCTTGGTTGAAATCTTTAATTCATCATGCTTATGTCGAGTCGGGTAAATCTCCGCCTAAAAGGATTACAGCTCATTCTACTAGGTCAGTTTCTACTTCCTGGGCGTTTAGGAATGAAGCTTCGATTGATCAGATTTGCAAAGCAGCAACTTGGTCTTCTTTGCATACTTTTACTAAATTCTACCATTTTGATGTGTATTCTTCTTCTGAAGCAGTTTTTGGTAGAAAAAATACTTCAGGCAGCTGTTTCAGTTTGATTCTTCTGCTTATAATTTCAGTTTTCTTCATTATAAGATTTAAACTTTATTTTGGGTGTGGATTATTTTTCAGCAGGAATTGGCTGTCTTTATTTTATCCCTCCCTCTCTAGTGACTCTTGCGTGAAAGATCCACATCTTGGGTAGTCATTATCCCATACGTCACTAGCTCATGGACTCTTGCTAATTACATGAAAGAAAACATAATTTATGTAAGAACTTACCTGATAAATTCATTTCTTTCATATTAGCAAGAGTCCATGAGGCCCACCCTTTTTTGTGGTGGTTATGATTATTTTGTATAAAGCACAATTATTCCAATTCCTTGTTTTTTATGCTTTCGCACTTTTTTCTTATCACCCCACTTCTTGGCTATTCGTTAAACTGATTTGTGGGTGTGGTGAGGGGTGTATTTATAGGCATTTTGAGGTTTGGGAAACTTTGCCCCTCCTGGTAGGAATGTATATCCCATACGTCACTAGCTCATGGACTCTTGCTAATATGAAAGAAATTAATTTATCAGGTAAGTTCTTACATAAATTATGTTGTTTCTTTAAGTTCTAAAACTGAATTAATTGTATGTTTTAAATCTTCATTCAAACATACATACACGTGTGTGTGTGTATATATTATATATTATATATATATATATATATATATATATATCATACACACACACACACAATTTTCTCTTTCCTATGACATGGAGATTACACAACGTCATTCCAATTACTAGTGATATATTCAACTCCTGGCCAGCAGGAGGAGGCAAAGAGATCCCCAGCAACGCTGTTAAGTGTAACTTCTCTTACCCATAATCCGCAGTCATTCTCTTTGTCAATGGAGGATGTGCAAAGTTGGTGTCTGAAGATATTAAATCCTTTTACAGGTACTTTTCCCTGCAAGCAAGGATTAGGGGCTATGCTGTGTCCATGTCAATCTCTTTAGTAAGAGTAATGGTGGCTATTAGCAGTTAGAAAGCGGCGAGGTTGTCTTTGCTTTATTTCTAACATTATTGCTACCCCTGTTATAGAAAGCCAGAGTTGGTTACTCTGCTCTTTCCTTTTATACAGGTCCCTGTCAGCGGTCGGATGAGGCTGACAGACAGGTGATACTGCATCTGCCCTGCAGCTGAAGCTCCTAAGGTAAGTGATTTTATCACTTCTAGGTGAGAAGGCTCAGCACTTGGGGGTTAATCCCTCTGTTTTGAATATGGAGCCTGGGGGCAATTATATATAAATCCTTTTCTGGGATTTAAATCATTGTGCAGTTTTTACACATCAGAGGCCAGCCAGTTCTATATTAAGCCATTCTTGTCTCTGTGTGTAATATGTAATATTTCTTTTTAATGACAGAATGAGTCCACTGATCATCTAATTACTATTGGGAATACCACTCCTGCCCTGCAGGAGGTGGCAAAGAGCACCACAGCAAAGCTGTTAAATATCACCTCCCTTCCCTCCCAATCCAGTCATTCTCTTTGCCTTAGTTAAGTTTATTATTTTTAAATTAGTACAGGGTTGTGCTGCTTTGTCCTGGGGTGTAGCCGTAGTCCATATTGGTCTCTTCAGTAGAGCAGTGGTGGCTTTAGAGCGATGGGAACTTGTGAGACATAATTCTCACTGCGCCTCCCATACTGATGCTGCCCTATCTCTGAAAACCTGAGGGATCTTACTCAGTCTTTTTCCTTTTGTCACAGGTCCATGGGAGGGAGAGGACCTCTTAAACCTGGAAGCTGCCTTACTGTCGGGCAGATGAGGAGGTAAGTGCTGACTTACTATCTGTGGGACAAGTTAGGCACTTGATTTCTTCAAGGGACAATAAAGAGACTCATGGGATATGGGACACTTTATTTATGGCACAAAGCTCTTAGTCAGGAGGTTTATGTGGTCAGTAACAGCGCAGGCACTGGGGCTGGATGTAAATTGCATAGGGTACTGTCCTTCAAGATGGAAACTATTCATTCCATTCTTCCTTTGGTCCAAGAGGGTCAATTTATGGCAACAGTGGATTTAAAGGACGCGTACTTGCATGTTTCCGTTCACAGGGATCATCACAAGTTTCTAAGGTTTGCCTTTCTAGACCAACACTTCCAATTCGTGGCTCTTCCCTTTGGTCTTGCCACAGCTCCCAGAATTTTCTCAAAATTTCTGGGATCGCTGTTGGCGGTGCTTCGGTTATGGGGCATTGCAGTGGCGCCCTATCTGGACGACATCCTAGTCCAGGCACCATCCTTACAACAACCAAGATCCCACACGGAAATGTTGTTATCCTTCCTGTGATCTCACGGATGGAAGGTAAATTTGGAAAAGAGCTCCTTAGTTCCAAATACAAGGGTGACCTTCTTGGGAACCATAATAGATTCCCTATCAGTGAAGATTATTCTGACAGAAATCAGGAAATCAAAGATTTTCGATACTTGTCTTGCTCTTCAGTCCACTCCTCGGCCATCAATGCCTCAGTGCATAGAGGTAATCGGGCTGATGGTGGCGGCAATGGACATCATCCCGTTTGCTCGGTTCCACCTCAGACCTCTGCAGCTAGACATGCTCAGGCAATGGAACAGAGATTATGCGGACTTGTCTCCTAGAATACTACTGGAGCAGGAAACAAGGGATTCTCTTCACTGGTTGTTGTCTCTGGATCATCTCTCTCAGCGAACCTGCTTTCGCAAGTCCATCTTTGGTGATTGTGACAAGACGCCAGCCTTCTAGGATGGGGAGCAGTCTGTGACTCCCTAAAGGCTCAGGAAGTTTGGACTCGGTCAGAGTCTGTTCTACCTTTAAACATTCTGGAGCTGAGAGCAATCTTCAATGTTCTTCGGGCCTGGCCCCAGTTAGCCTCGGTCCAGTTTATCAGGTTCCAGTCGGACAACATAACTTCAGTGGCTTACATCAATCAGGGAGGAACAAGGAGTTCCTTAGCGATGACAGAGGTAACCAAAATAATTCAGTGGGCGGCAACCCATTCTTGCGGTCGGTGATCCACATCCCTGGGGTGTACAACTGGGAGGCGGACTTCCTGAGTAGGCAGACCATTCATTCGATGGAGTGGGAACTCCATCCGGAAGTGTTCTCCAGCCTGATTCTCAAATGGGGTCAGCTGGAATTAAATCTCATGGCATCTCGGCAGAATGCCAAGCTCCCGAGGTATGGGTCGAGGTGCAGGGACCCTCAGGCAGTACTGATAGATGCCCTGGCGGTACCTTGGACCTTTAGTCTATCATACCTATTTCCTCCATTTGCTCTTCTTCCTTGGGTCATTGCTTGAGTCAAGCAGGAGAGGGCCTCAGTGATCCTCATTGCTCCGGCTTGGCCTTGCAGGATTTGGTATGCAGATCTAGTGGACATGTCGTCTCTGCCACCTTGGAGACTTCCGTTGAGGAAGGACCTTCTAGTTCAAGGACCCTTCGTTCACCCAAATCTAGTTTCTCTGAAGCTGACTGCTTGGAGATTGAACACTTAATTTTATCCAAGCTGGGTTTTTCTGACTCGGTCATAGAGACCATGATTCAGGCTCGTAAACCTGTAACTAGAAAGATTTACCATAAGATATGCAAGGGCTACTCCTGGAGTAGAGTTAGGATTCCTAGAATTTTGTCTTTTCTCCAAGAGGGTTTGGAGAAAGGATTATCGACAAGTTCCCTAAAGGGTCAAATTTCTGCCTTATCTATTTTTTTTACACAAACGTCTGACAGATGTTCCAGATGTACAATCTTTTTGTCAGGCCTTGGTCAGGATCAGGCCTGTGTTCAGAACAGTTACTTTCATGGAGTCTTAATTTGCGTACTAAATTAGGATTTCTTCCTAAAGTTGTTTCTGATCGGAAAATTAATCAGGAGATTATTGTTCCTTCATTATGTCCTAATCCTACCTCTCAGAAGGAAAGGCTTCTGTACAATTTGGACGTGGTTCGTGCCTTAAAGTTTTACCTGCAGGCGACTAAGGAATTTTGTCAGTCTTCTGCCTTGTTTGTGGTTTTCTCAGGAATACGTAAGGGACAGAAAGCTACGGCTACTTCTTTCTTTTTGGCTGAAGAGTATCATACGTTTTGCATATGAGACTGCTGGACAACAGCCTCCAGAGAGAGTTACGGCTCATTCCACAAGGGCTGTTGCTTCCTCATGGGCATTCAAGAATGAAGCTTCTGTGGAACAGATTTGCATGGCTGCTACTTGGTCCTCTCTTCACACTTTTTCAAAACTCTAGCTTGGGTATTGATTCCCAATAGTAATTAGATGATCCGTGGACTCATTATGTCATTAAAAAGAAAAGAAAATTTATGCTTATCTGATAAATGTATTTCTTTTTTTGACACGATGAGTCCACGGCCCGCCCTTTTTTGAGTAGACAGGTTGTTGGTTATTATAAACTTCAGACACCTCTGCACCGTTACTTCCTTTCTCTCCTTTACTTCGGCCGAATGACTGGGTTGGGAGGGAAGGGAGGTGATATTTAACAGCTTTGCTGTGGTGCTCTTTGCCGCCTCCTACAGGGCAGGAGTGGTATTCCCAATAGTAATTAGATGATCCGTGGACTCATCATGTCAAAAAAGAAATACATTTATCAGGTAAGCATACATTTTCTTTTTATTAAATAACCTGATCTACTGAGTATAGACTGGGTCAATCCGGACACAGCCTTTTAGCAGTTCCTTTTCAAGCGCTTTGTTTCTGCTGCACGCATTTCCATTCTGTCAGTTCCCTTCTCTGGCATTAGAAGCCTTTTATTGAGGATCGGAGAGTGCTGTGAGGAACATAGTGAATGAAGCATATGGTATTAAGGTGCTTCCTTTCAGTGGCGGATAATCTGTCTCGTACTAAGTAGATAAGAGACCACCGGACTCCATTATTTAAGAAATTAGCGGCCTTAATACTGAGACCCTTTTAAGGGTTCATTTTTATTTGAGGACACTGTTAGATTACCCTTTTAGATAAATAGGGTTTATATATAAGGAGATTGGATTACGGCGTCATAGTCAGTTTGCGCCTTTCCATATATGGCAGAGGAATCGCCTGAGTTCTCCCACATGGATTTTAAAGAAAAAGGATATGAAGAGGATGTCATACAATGGCACCTTAGTTACTGTCCAGGTTCTCTGTCCTACCCATTACTGGTCAGTGCGAATCCAGCTTTAAGATTAAGCCATCATGATATCTTAAGGGGGCCAGAAGGAGCTTAAGAGACTGCAAGGTCTGCTCTAATGTACTTCGTTTTACCCCTCAATACAAAATCTAAAGGCAGCAAGTTTATTAGATTTTCCTTATTCTATCAGGAATAAGTTCGCTGCAGGCTGACTTCCTCCTGCTCTCTAGGGGATTCTCCTGTGTTGGTCTAAAAGTTATGGACTTATAACACGAGCCCTACATGTCGTTTAGCTAGATTCTGTGTTTAATGGGTGACTAGAGTTATGCTTTCACAGAAGTAAATTGTTTCTGCTACTTTTTTGCGAAGCAGTTGCACTTCTGGATTGCTGGGTCTTTTTATGCTGCTTTCACAGAAGGATTGGCAGACATTGACACGCAAGCCCTAAAATCTGCTGGGGTTGAGACCGGTGGTGGCGGGATTCAGGTTCCTGCCACAGGCTTGCTTTTGGGCGTGATTTTGCAGATTCCGTTGTGAAACTGGAATGCACATCTTTTTTTAAGGTGTTGGTGGTTCACAACTTTGTGTAAGCTTAGCTATATCGGCTATCTTAATTTTTGCCTGTAACATAACGTCAACGTTTTATGTGTGCACTTTTATGTGTTTTATTTTGCATCGGATCATTCTTGCTCCGTTTTAGCAGGGATTTCTGATGTTTTACTCCCATCTAGTGATGGTTATTTGTAACTACAGGAGCTGCATTAGTTATATTGTTCTGTCCCTTTTAATTTCATCTATATTATTTACAATCAGTCTTGTACGTACTGATCTGCTTTTTTTATCCTGACAGTACTATTTATGAATACATGTCCGGGTCATTTTTATGGGAATGTAGCATTTTCTCTAAGAGATATCATCTATATATGATGCTCTTTCATATATGTCCTAATATGCATTTTCATGTTATCATATTTTATGTATATGGACACAATGATTTTTTTCTCTTCATGTTGAGGAGAATTAGTTATTAGGTGCTTTTTCTCTCTTTATTGATACAGGACAAGATGAATAGACCGAAGGGTCGCCAGAATTTAAATTTTCTAGGATTCTATTCAAATCTATTTGTGGTTCCCAAAAAGGAGGTAACTTTTCGTCCCATCCTAGATCTCAAGTGACTCAACAAATTCCTCAGGGATCCGTCCTTCAAGATGGAAACTATTCGTTCCATTCTTCCATTGGTCCAGGAAGGTCAGTTCATGACGACAATAGACCTGAAGGACGCTTACTTACATGTTCCCATTCACAGGAATCGTCACCAGTTTCTCAGGTTTGCTTTTCTGGACAAGCATTTCAAGTTTGTTGCCCTTCCGTTTGGTCTGGCCACGGCTCCCATAATATTCACAATGGTTCTGGGGGCGCAATTGGCAATAGTCAGATCCCAGGGAATTGCTGTGGCACCTTATCTAGACGAACTTTTGACTCAGGCGTCATCTTTTCAACTATCGCAATCTCATACAGAGATGTTGTTGTCTTTTTTAAGTTCCCACAGGTGGAGGGTGACTCTGGAAAAGAGTTCTAATTCCAACTACAAAAGTGTGTTTTCTAGGGACGTAGGTTAGAAAATCCAATCTTCTTGATCCTGCCTTTCTCTCCAGTCTGCCTTTTGTCCAACAGTGGCTTAATGCATGGAGGTGATTGGTCTGATGGTGGTTTCCTTGGACGTCATTCCATCTACGACTTTTGTAGCTTTGCATGCTAAGTCAATGCAACAGAGACTATTCAGATTTAGCTCAGAGGATAAATCTGGACCCTTATCAAGAGACTCTCTTGTAGTGGATTTCACAGGGACATCTGTCTCGGGGCACTTGCTTCCTGAGATTTTCCTGGGTGATTGCGACTACGGACGCCAGCCTGTTAGGCAGGGGAGCGGTTTGCGGTTCTCTAGAAGTTTAGGGCCTGTGGTCTCGGGAAGAATCTTCTTTTCCATTAATCATCTTTTAGTTGAGAGCCATCTTCAGTGGCTTAACAGCTTGGCCTCAATTATCTTTAGTCCAGTTTATCATTCCAG
Source organism: Bombina bombina (assembly GCF_027579735.1). Classification (NCBI taxonomy): domain Eukaryota; kingdom Metazoa; phylum Chordata; class Amphibia; order Anura; family Bombinatoridae; genus Bombina; species Bombina bombina. Next base: position 751,329,173 of record NC_069499.1, read on the forward strand.
TCGGACAACATCACGTCAGTGGCTTACATCAACCACCAGGGAGGAACTCTGAGTTCCTTGGCATGAAGGAAGTGTCTCACAGTCTGCAGTGGGCGGATGCTCATAATTGTCTATCTGCCATCCACATTCCAGAAGTGGACAATGGGAGGCGGATTTTCTAAACAGACAGACTTTGCATCCCGGGGAGTGGGCTCTCCATCCGGAAGTTTTCTCCAGGATTACCCTCAGGTGGGTGGTTCCGGAGTTGGATATGATGGCGTCTCGTCAGAACGCCAAGGTCAAGAGATCCTCAGGCTGGCCCTGATAGATGCTCTGGCAGTTCTTTGGGATTTCGGTCTAGCATACCTGTTTCCTCCCTTTGCTCTCCTTCCACGAGTTATTGCTCGTATCAAGCAGGAGAGAGCGGCTGTGATTCTAATAGCTCCTGCCTGGTCTCACAGGATCTGGTATGCAGATCTGGTGAAGATGTCCTCTTTTCCTCCTTGGAGGTTTCCTTTGAGGAAGGACCTTCTAATCAGGGTCCATTCCTCCATCTAAATCTGGATTCTCTGAAGCTGACTGCTTGGAGATTGAACGCCTATTTCTAGTGGTTTTTCGGGAGCAGTCATTGATGCTATGCTTCAGGCTCGTAAACCTGTTACTCCCAGGATTTACCATAAATACCATTTCTCATTTCCTCAGTTTGGCCCTGAGAAAGGTTTGTCAGTCAGTACTCTGAAGGGTCAGATTTCTGCACTGTCTATTCTTTTGCACAAACGTCTGGCTGATTTACCAGATGTTCAAACTTTCGTTAAGGCTCTGGTCAGAATCGGGCCTGTGTTTAAACCTGTTGCTCCTATTTGTAGCCTTAACCTAGTTCTTAATGTTTTGCAACAGGCTCCGTTTGAGCCGATGCATGTTGTTGATATAAAATAGTTAATTGGAAGGTTTTGTTTCTCCTTGCTATTTCTTCCGCTCGCAGAGTTTGAGCTTTCAGCTCTTCAGTGTGATTCCTGTATCTTATATTTCATGCAGATAAGGTGGTCCTTCGTCCTAAATTAGGGTTTCTCCCAAAGGTGGTGTCGGATCAAAACATTAATCAGGAAATTGATGTTCCTCCTTTTTTCCTAATCCTTCTCATAAGGAACATCTTTTGCATAACTTGAATGTTGTGCCGGTTTTAACATTTTCCTACAAGCTACTAAAGATTTTCGGCAATCTTCTGACCTGTTTGTTGTTTTCTCTGGGAAGCGTAAGGGTCAGAAGGCCACTTCTACTATTCTTTCCCTCTGGTTAAGAAGTATGATTCGTTTTGCTTATATGACTGCAACCTCCTGAGAGAATTACGGCCTATTCCACTGGGCTGCCTCCTCTCTTGGGCTTTCAAAAATGAAGCCTCTGTGAAACAGATTTACAAGGCGGCAACATGGTCCTCTTTGCATACTTTTTCCGAATTCTATAAATGTAATACTTTTGCCTCGGCTGAGGCCTCTTTTGGGAGAAAGGTTCTTCAAGCGATGGTGCCTTCTGTTTAGATCCTTCTGCCTTTTTCTCCCTCCCTTTTCATTTTGTGTAATCTAGCTTGGGTATTTGTTCCCACTAGTAATTGGAATGACGTTGTTGGATTCTCCATGTCATAGGAAAGAAAACAAAATGTATGCTTAACTGATAAATTTCTTTCTTTCCAGACATGGAGAGTCCACGGCCCCGCCCTCTTATTTATAATTCAGCAGTTTTTTAGAGTAAACCTCAAGTACTTTTTCACCCTTGTGTTTCTTCTTTTTCCATTTCCTTCAGCTGAATGACTAGGGATTATGGGTAAGGGAAGTTACACTTAACAGCTTTGCTGGGGTGCTCTTTGCCGCCTCCTGCTGGCCAGGAGTTGAATATCCCACTAGTAATCGGAATGACATTGTGGATTCTCCCTGTCCGGAAAGAAAGAAATTTATCAGGTAAGCATACATTTTGTTATTTTGTTTAATTATTTTTTTATTTTTAATTTTATTTTTTTAGCAAAATATGTTGATTCAAAACTCCGGACTGGAAACAAAGAAGCAACAGACGAAGAACTTGAAAAGATGTTGGATAAAATTATGATAATTTTTAGGTTCATTTATGGTATGTTCTGCAATCTTTTTCTTAAAGTATGTACACTATATAATAAAGTTTTTATAAATAGAAAAAAAAGGCAATATATTCTATTAACTAAACATTTTATTTAGTTAATTGTCTAAATTTGAGTTGTACTTATAAGACAGCCATTTATGTAGCATACCAGATCAAGCATAGTGTTTGATTTAAGAAAAAATGATCATGGTTTTGGTGTGGGTTCTTAATATATTATACTATATAAATGTTTATACTTGCTGCATAAAGATTTTTAACGGAATGCTACCTCTTATAGGAAAGGACGTATTTGAAGCCTTCTACAAAAAGGATTTGGCCAAGAGGTTGCTGGTTGGGAAAAGTGCATCTGTGGATGCTGAAAAGTCAATGCTTTCCAAACTTAAACACGGTATGTATAGTCTGTGACAGAAGAGTGGGTGCCCAGGCTCAAACATGGTTTCCCTTATTCTGTGTTTTGGAGCTTGCCTCTCATGCATGTATGTCAATAACAGTGGTGTATTGCTATTTGTACAAATTATGTCACAAGCCAGTGTACAAAGAAAGATTTTCACAGTCTTAAAAGACTGATTTACATATCTGAGCAGGCTGCTTCAAAGCAGGGAGTTAATTACTCATGGCAGTAAATCTTCTAGGGACAAAAGTGGTATCTGGTCCATCTATTACCCTCAGATCTGGCACTTCAAAAGGCTGCATTTGTACATCCTCAGCCAGTCTGACTACAATCTCAGCAGGTGATCAGGGGGTGGGGACTGACAGCTGTTAACAGTGATGCCCCGTTGTGTGCTGGGTTAAGATTGGTTTTTAGGATCATCGCTAGGGGTCGTGTTGTAAGATGACAAGAGATATGGGCAGTTTTAAAAACCACTTTGTCTGGGGAAAAAAGGGAGAGTTATTCCAAGTTGCCTGAACTATACAGGGGTCAATTACCCAAGAGCTCTCTAAGGGACTATAACAAGACTGGGCAAGAGGACTATTTGTATTTACCTGGATTCTATTGTCTGTGGCTGATTTTTCTCCTAGCCCCAAAGTGAGTGTGTTCTTTCTGTATTTTGTGTACTTCTGTGTGTTTGCCTATTTTTAGTGAATAAGTACAATTTATTTCACCATTTGTTTTGCTCATTGAAATGATCCCAGTTAAACAACGGTTTAGAGTGCTGTTCTCCCGTGACAGGCTCTAAAAGGAAATTAATGGTGGCAGCAGTGGGAGCATTGAGCTTTTAAGTTTAAAATCCTGCGGGGTCTAACAGAAAAGAGAGCTTGCATATTGCAAGCCCTCAAAACGAATAGTAACTTAGACAGATCAGGAAAGGCACAGGTTCGCTCTGTCACTTAGCTTAGTGCCAGCAGGTGAACATGGACCAGAGGTCAGGACGATTTCGATCATGGGACCGCGCCAGGATTGTGGACCAGTGTAGCAGCTATGAGCTACCAACGGTCGGTCCTAGACAGAGCTGGAACAGGACTTGGAAGCTCATGAAGCAGGATTTGCTTGTCCGGAGGGGAAGGGCCCCTTAGCTGCAGTGGCAGCAGCGGGCAGACAACCCGGGGTGCAGGAGATTAATCCAGCCCCGGTGGTGGAAGGATATGTGCAGGGTGAGGGTGACCATCTGGATATGGATGGACTTGTTTTGTGGAGTGTGGAGGGGGTAGTCCCTGTGGCTACTGGACTCACCACACCTGGACTCACTGACACTCCTGACCTCATGGGGAGAGGGGGAAACAATCAATGAGAAAATTTGGATGTTGGCAGCCATTCGTGGAACAGCACCCCACTCCCAACTTGTCAATGGGAAACAGGTAACCCCCTAGAGGTTGTTAAGAGATTTTGAGACCCAGTGTCGAAGATACCGTGTGCCACCCCGGGATTGGGTTTTGAGACCAAGCCCATTGTTATCCGGGAAGGCTAAAAGGACTTTGCAGTCCATCCTTGATGAAGATGGGGATGATTATGGCCATGTGAAGGCTATTGGGGACCAACAGGCAGCCGGTTTGTTGGACTCTGGTGCCACGGTGACCTTGGTCTGACCTGATATAGTCAAGCCAGAAGATTTACTCCCGGGGCCTTGGATGCAAGTGACCATGCCGGATGTTGGACCGAGTTCCCTCCAAATTGCCAGGGTATTTTTGGATTGCGGAGCTGGAAGAGGCATGAGGGAGGTGGGTGTTTTACCTGGATTGGATGCGGAGGTTCTACTTGGCAATGATCTGGGGCATGTGACATGTATTTTACCATGGAGCTGGCTACTGTTGCAGTGATCACCAGGAGCCAGTCAGCAAGAATTACCAATACAGAACCTGTCTTCCCCCTGCATTTGGGACCAATAGTTCCAGAGGTCTCTGCGGAGACCAGGCAGGTAAGCCAGACTGAGTCATTAGAGCCCCCTCACTTACCTTCCTGTTACCTGTCCATGTGTCCCCCGATTTAGAGACTTAAGGGTGGGTTGCCAAAATGAGGGACACAGTTTAGGGATGCTGTGCGGTCTGATCCCAGTTTCAAGGGCATGAGACTTCGGGCATTCGAATCTGTCTATGCCGGGTGGTCAGACCGGTTCTTATGGCACCATGGCTCATATGATTCCCAGTTGGTCGGGCAAATGCTATATCCTCAAGGTGGTGGATTTTTTCCACCCGGTACCCTGAGACTGTAGCGCTTGCCTCAATAGTCTGTCAGATTTAGTCTGCCTGGAGACTGGATGTGCACCTCTGCTCTTGATTTTGTTTTTTATTGCCGGTGTCTGCCTGTCAGAGCACATGGAGATCTTAGGAAAACTGCACTCTAGCAGTAAGCACGGCAAAATCTCAGGACGGTTCCTCCCACTCTTCTGTCTGCTACTTATCTTCTGCTCTGCAAGCTCAGTCTACTGGAGGTAAAACACTTTTTAACAGAGAGTCAGCTGCAATAGTATAACCCTTTCTGGCAATCATAGGGTTACATTGTCTCCAAATGTTAGGTGTGCATAAGCACTTTGGTTTTGTAAAACAAATAGTATATTTAACTAGCGTGCCGTTTCGAGGGTCTGAGGAAGGGGTGAATACCTCAAAATGTCACGCTAGTTAAATATACTATTTGTTTTACAAAACCAGAGTGCTTATTTCTTGCTAGTATATATAGATATATATATATATATATATATATATATATATATATATATATATATATATATATATATATAGTGAAGTATGGAGTTCAGATGTCGGCACTCATAGAAGGGAGAGAACAAAAACAAATTATGGTGCAGTATGAAAGAACTGGTGTGTGGTGTGACAAAAATAAGTGAAAGATTATTGCTCACCTTTTAAAACCTCAAACATATGAGGTATGTTGGAAGCATGGAGGGGATTTAATCCCTAAAACAAGGATACCCAAGGGGCTGTCCGACAGTGGGGGTGCACCTAAAAATGAATGGTAATGAATAATAAATAGTTAAATGAACAATGATAATAAATTCCAAAGAAGAAATAATATAAGGGTACTTAAGTTGATGGTGGTGTCCCTATCTGTGTGAAAGCTGCGTTAAAGATGTATAGTACAATTTTCTTGTATAGGTGGAAACCTAAACACATGAAACCAATACTTCACCTTCTACTTCATATTCCATTGATGATAGTGTAATAATCAGAATTAGCTACCATTGAATCACATCAGGAGGAACTCTCTTAAGCAGAATAAACATTTGCTACACACACAGCGCAAGTTAAAATTCCAATTACCATATAATTTGCAGAAAGTGAAAAAAAGTTCTGCCTCTGTGATCCCATCATATTCAATATAGTCCCCCATGAAATAGAACCGCATGGGTAAGAATAACATATCGTCAGACCATTATAAAACTCATGTAAGTCGCTACCTCCCTATCCTTAAATAATCCTGGTAACCATATTACCATTTCCATTGTAACGTATCTGTTGTGTACAGAGAGATGCAAATAATCAGAGCAAGCTATTGGTGATAGTAGGTGCCATGTCGCTAGGCTACCATTCTCCTAAATGCATGTAAACTAAACCACCATTGTTGATTAACTAATGATAAATATGTTCATTTAATAACTTTATGAGCTTGATTTATATTAGAACATTTCCGTCCATGTCAAAGATTAGCCTCAGGTCCGGTGGTCATAGATCCCCAAAAACGTGATATTTTAGGTGATATCCAATTGAGCATGCAATCAACAAAAGTATACATTTTCCTGTGTGGTGCTATATTAATAAATTATACCTAATACTCTAACACTAAGCGCACTACAGTCTATGCATATACCGCTATGCTAAATACAACTAAATAAATATGCATAAAGTGAATCAAATATAGTTACTGTGTGTTTACCCTAATAGATCACTTTACTGAATTCAACTAGGTAAATAGGGTCAATTAATGTGCCAGCCCTAATGTGTTAATAATACAACTGCAATGACTCATACAGAATGAATAAACTGATGTTATACTATGCATCTACCCAATTTGCATTATTACAATAACTATAATAAGACCCATATAGAAGAGAAACTATATGGGAAGTCTTCACTATGTAACAATATAACTATAAGTAGGTGTTTAAAACATAAAAATGCTATAACTGTTACAAGGAGAATATGTGTATAAACTAAAACGAGTGTGACTACTAGATGTCTATATAAATTGTTACGTATCCTTGTGTGATCCATTATGGTAAAACCCAAAGCAAGAAGAAGAAAAAATAAATAGTATATCAATCTGTGAAAAAGTAATTGGGTAATTAGGACATACAATACTATCCTAAATTCAAAGAAGAGAAAATACCAGCACACGTAATAGGCTAATTTAATGGGGTTTTTTATTAATTTCCCAAATGTTCCCAAATTACACCTGTTTGTGCCCTACCGCACTAAATGAAGTAAAAGCATACTACCACAAAATTATTACATAATGAGAGAACGTAATTAGCGGTATACATTACTAACATGGCTCGTATCCCAAAAGATACCTAGGCCAAACATAACATTCTTAAAGGGACAGTCTAGTTAAACTTAAATTATTCAGACAGGACATGTAATTTTTAATTAACTTTCCAAATTACTTTTATCATCAAATTTGCTTTTTTCCCCTCTTGGTTTTCATAGTTGAAACTAAACCTAGGCAGGCTCATATGGTAATTCCTTAGCCCTTGAGGGTTGCCTCTAATCACAGGCTTTTTAAATTGGTTTTCAAAACAAAAGACTTGATAGTTCACGTGGGCCATATAGATAACACTGTGTTCAGGCACAGAAAGTTATTTAAGATTTAGCACAACACAATGTTAACTGCAAGTCAATAGATAATAGTCATGTGATCAGGGGGCTGTCTGAAGGTTCTTAGATACAAGGTAATCAGAGGTAAAAAGTATATTAATATAACTGTGTTACTTATGTAAAACTGGGGAATGGGTAATAAAGGGATTATGTATCTTTTAAAACAATAACAATTATATTGCAGACTGTCCCTTTAAGCCAGCTTAAATCATGCAGATATATATAAAATACAAACGAGCACTGTATACAGAGAATTGGACTGCAGATTCAACTGCACTCTAGATTCTATAGGTAGGCACAGTCTAATGTACTTTGTGACGTTGTTAATAGTATTGTTCAACAAGATAACAAATTCCTCAAGGTCATAAAACAAAGCACATTAACTGATATACTTGCACTTTTTCCAGTAATGTATCTGATGTACCACGTTCATTTCAACGTTACTGCTTGCTCCTCACATCCTTACTGGGCGTTATTCCAGCAGTGTGACGTATTGATGGAGGAGTGGCTTGTTTACCACAGCTGTTCTTAAGTGGTTACAGACGTAGGAGACCATTCCTTGTTTGCCAAGCAGTGTCCCCACTGATACAACAGCGTTTTCCATTCCAAAACCATAAAAGTTGGCAAATAATACCAATGATGTACCGTCCTCAAATGGTTTATAGTGCTCAGACTGCTGCAGATCAACACCCCACTGGGATACAGTCTTATGATTTCAGTTGTATGTTTAGCTCCACACTGTAGCGCATTGGCAATAGCGAAAATACATTCAGATTGTAGTTACCCCAATCTGGTTTACAGTGTTAGTAACGATCCCACAACAAGAAACACTGGAGATGGTCTACTTGCTCCAGAGTTATACACTTATGTGTGTATAACTCTGGAGCAAGTCGACTGCTTTGTTTTATGACCTTGAGTGCAGCTTGCTCTGCGGTCGAATTTATCTTGTTGAACAAGACTATTTACAACGTCACAAAGTACATTAGACTGTGCCTACCTATAGGATCTAGAGTGCAGTTAAATCTGTGGTCCAATTCTCTGTATACAGTGCTCGTTTGTATTCTATATATATATATATATATGCATGATTTAAGCTGGTTTAAGAATGTTATGTTTGGCCTAGGTATCTTTTAGGATACGAGCCCTTTGTTAGTAAATTTATACCGCCAATTACGGTCTCATTATGTAATAATTTTGTGGTAGTATGCTTTTACTTCTTTTAGTGTGGTATTCCGTGTGCTGGTATTTTCCCTTCTTTGAATTTAGGATAGTATTGTATGTCCTAATTACCTCTCTCTCTTTTTTTTATTATTACGTTCACTTTATAAGGGTAGCACCGGAAGGTTTAAATCAGCAGTATTAACTACTCTCTCTATTTCTTTCATGTAATTAGCAAGAGTCCATGAGCTAGTGACGTATGGGATATACATTCCTACCAGGAGGGGCAAAGTTTCCCAAACCTCAAAATGCCTATAAATACACCCCTCACCACACCCACAATTCAGTTTTACAAACTTTGCCTCCGATGGAGGTGGTGAAGTAAGTTTGTGCTAGATTCTACGTTGATATGCGCTCCGCAGCAAGTTGGAGCCCGGTTTTCCTCTCAGCGTGCAGTGAATGTCAGAGGGATGTGAGGAGAGTATTGCCTATTTGAATGCAGTGATCTCCTTCTAAGGGGTCTATTTCATAGGTTCTCTGTTATCGGTCGTAGAGATTCATCTCTTACCTCCCTTTTCAGATTGACGATATACTCTTATATATACCATTACCTCTGCTGATTCTCGTTTCAGTACTGGTTTGGCTATCTGCTATATGTAGATGAGTGTCCTGGGGTAAGTAAGTCTTATTTTCTGTGACACTCCAAGCTATGGTTGGGCACTTTGTTTATAAAGTTCTAAATATATGTATTCAAACATTTATTTGCCTTGACTCAGAATGTTCAACTTTCCTTATTTTCAGACAGTCAGTTTCATATTTGGGATAATGCATTTTGATTTGACCATTTTTTCTTACCTTAAAATTTGACTTTTTCCCTGTGGGCTGTTAGGCTCGCGGGGGCTGAAAATGCTTCATTTTATTGCGTCATTCTTGGCGCGGACTTTTTTGGCGCAAAAATTCTATTTCCGTTTCCGGCGTCATACGTGTCGCCGGAAGTTGCGTCATTCTTTGACGTTATTTCGCGCCAAAAAAGTCGGCGTTCCGGATGTGGCGTCATTTTTGGCGCCAAAAAGCATTTAGGCGCCAAATAATGTGGGCGTCTTATTTTGCGCGAAAAAATATGGGCGTCACTTTTGTCTCCACATTATTTAAGTCTCATTTTTTATTGCTTCTGGTTGCTAGAAGCTTGTTGCATTCTTTCCCATTCCTGAAACTGTCATTTAAGGAATTTGATCAATTTTGCTTTATATGTTGTTTTTTCTCTTACATATTGCAAGATGTCTCACGTTGCATCTGAGCCAGAAGATACTACAGGAAAATCGCTGTCAAGTGCTGAATCTACCAAAGCTAAGTGTATCTGCTGTAAACTTTTGGTAGCTATTTCTCCAGCTGTTGTTTGTATTGATTGTCATGACAAACTTGTTAAAGCAGATAATATTTCCTTTAGTAAAGTACCATTGCCTGTTGCAGTTCCCTCAACATCTAAGGTGCAGAATGTTCCTGATAATATAAGAGATTTTGTTTCTGAATCCATAAAGAAGGCTATGTCTGTTATTTCTCCTTCTAGTAAACGTAAAAAATCTTTTAAAACTTCTCTCCCTACAGATGAATTTTTAAATGAACATCATCATTCTGATTCTGATGACTCCTCTGGTTCAGAGGATTCTGTCTCTGAGGTTGATGCTGATAAATCTTCATATTTATTTAAAATGGAATTTATTCGTTCTTTACTTAAAGAAGTTCTAATTGCTTTAGAAATAGAGGATTCTGGTCCTCTTGATACTAATTCTAAACGTTTAGATAAGGTATTTAAAGCTCCTGTGGTTATTCCAGAAGTTTTTCCTGTTCCTAATGCTATTTCTGCAGTAATTTCCAAAGAATGGGATAATTTGGGTAATTCATTTACTCCTTCTAAACGTTTTAAGCAATTATATCCTGTGCCGTCTGACAGATTAGAATTTTGGGACAAGATCCCTAAAGTTGATGGGGCTATTTCTACCCTTGCTAAACGTACTACTATTCCTACGTCAGATGGTACTTCGTTTAAGGATCCTCTAGATAGGAAAATTGAGTCCTTTCTAAGAAAAGCTTATCTGTGTTCAGGTAATCTTCTTAGACCTGCTATATCTTTGGCTGATGTTGCTGCAGCTTCAACTTTTTGGTTGGAAACTTTAGCGCAACAAGTAACACATCGTGATTCTCATGATATTATTATTCTTCTTCAGCATGCTAATAATTTTATCTGTGATGCCATTTTTGATATTATCAGAGTTGATGTCAGGTTTATGTCTCTAGCTATTTTAGCTAGAAGAGCTTTATGGCTTAAAACTTGGAATGCTGATATGGCTTCTAAATCAACTTTACTTTCCATTTCTTTCCAGGGTAACAAATTATTTGGTTCTCAGTTGGATTCCATTATTTCAACTGTTACTGGTGGGAAAGGAACTTTTTTACCACAGGATAAAAAATCTAAAGGTAAAAACAGGGCTAATAATCGTTTTCGTTCCTTTCGTTTCAACAAAGAACAAAAGCCTGATCCTTCATCCTCAGGAGCAGTTTCAGTTTGGAGACCATCTCCAGTCTGGAATAAATCCAAGCCAGCTAGAAAGGCAAAGCCTGCTTCTAAGTCCACATGAAGGTGCGGCCCTCATTCCAGCTCAGCTGGTAGGGGGCAGGTTACGTTTTTTCAAGGAAATTTGGATCAATTCTGTTCACAATCTTTGGATTCAGAGCATTGTTTCAGAAGGGTACAGAATTGGTTTCAAGTTGAGACCTCCTGCAAAGAGATTTTTTCTTTCCCGTGTCCCAGTAAATCCAGTAAAAGCTCAAGCATTTCTGAAATGTGTTTCAGATCTAGAGTTGACTGGAGTAATTATGCCAGTTCCAGTTCCGGAACAGGGGATGGGGTTTTATTCAAATCTCTTCATTGTACCAAAGAAGGAGAATTCTTTCAGACCAGTTCTGGATCTAAAAATATTGAATCGTTATGTAAGGATACCAACGTTCAAGATGGTAACTGTAAGGACTATCTTACCTTTTGTTCAGCAAGGGAATTATATGTCCACGATAGATTTACAGGATGCATATCTGCATATTCCGATTCATCCAGATCATTATCAGTTCCTGAGATTCTCGTTTCTGGACAAGCATTACCAATTTGTGGCTCTGCCGTTTGGCCTAGCTACAGCTCCAAGAATTTTTACAAAGGTTCTCGGTGCCCTGCTGTCTGTAATCAGAGAACAGGGTATTGTGGTATTTCCTTATTTGGACGATATCTTGGTACTTGCTCAGTCTTTACATTTAGCAGAATCTCATACGAATCGTCTTGTGTTGTTTCTTCAAGATCATGGTTGGAGGATCAATTTACCAAAAAGTTCTTTGATTCCTCAGACAAGGGTAACCTTTCTGGGTTTCCAGATGGATTCAGTGTCCATGACTCTGTCTTTAACAGACAAGAGACGTCTAAAGTTGATTACAGCTTGTCGAAACCTTCAGTCACAATCATTCCCTTCGGTAGCCTTATGCATGGAAATTCTAGGTCTTATGACTGCTGCATCGGACGCGATCCCCTTTGCTCGTTTTCACATGCGACCTCTTCAGCTCTGTATGCTGAAGCAATGGTGCAAGGATTACACGAAGATATCTCAATTAATATCTTTAAAACCGATTGTTCGACACTCTCTAACATGGTGGACAGATCACCATCGTTTAATTCAGGGGGCTTCTTTTGTGCTTCCGACCTGGACTGTAATTTCAACAGATGCAAGTCTCACAGGTTGGGGAGCTGTGTGGGGATCTCTGACGGCACAAGGAGTTTGGGAATCTCAGGAGGTGAGATTACCGATCAATATTTTGGAACTCCGTGCAATTTTCAGAGCTCTTCAGTTTTGGCCTCTTCTGAAGAGAGAATCGTTCATTTGTTTTCAGACAGACAATGTCACAACTGTGGCATACATCAATCATCAAGGAGGGACTCACAGTCCTCTGGCTATGAAAGAAGTATCTCGAATTTTGGTTTGGGCGGAATCCAGCTCCTGTCTAATCTCTGCGGTTCATATCCCAGGTGTAGACAATTGGGAAGCGGATTATCTCAGTCGCCAAACGTTGCATCCGGGCGAATGGTCTCTTCACCCAGAGGTATTTCTTCAGATTGTTCAAATGTGGGAACTTCCAGAAATAGATCTGATGGCGTCCCATCCAAACAAGAAACTTCCCAGGTATCTGTCCAGATCCCGGGATCCTCAGGCGGAGGCAGTGGATGCATTATCACTTCCTTGGAAGTATCATCCTGCCTATATCTTTCCGCCTCTAGTTCTTCTTCCAAGAGTAATCTCCAAGATTCTGAAGGAATGCTCGTTTGTTCTGCTGGTAGCTCCGGCATGGCCTCACAGGTTTTGGTATGCGGATCTTGTCCGGATGGCCTCTTGCCAACCGTGGACTCTTCCGTTAAGACCAGACCTTCTGTCACAAGGCCCTTTTTTCCATCAGGATCTGAAATCCTTAAATTTAAAGGTATGGAGATTGAACGCTTGATTCTTGGTCAAAGAGGTTTCTCTGACTCCGTGATTAATACTATGTTACAGGCTCGTAAATCTGTATCTCGAGAGATATATTATAGAGTCTGGAAGACTTATATTTCTTGGTGTCTTTCTCATCATTTTTCTTGGCATTCTTTTAGAATACCGAGAATTTTACAGTTTCTTCAGGATGGTTTAGATAAGGGTTTCTCCGCAAGTTCTTTGAAAGGACAAATCTCTGCTCTTTCTGTTCTTTTTCACAGAAAGATTGCTATTCTTCCTGATATTCATTGTTTTGTACAAGCTTTGGTTCGTATAAAACCTGTCATTAAGTCAATTTCTCCTCCTTGGAGTTTGAATTTGGTTCTGGGAGCTCTTCAAGCTCCTCCGTTTGAACCTATGCATTCATTGGGCATTAAATTACTTTCTTGGAAAGTTTTGTTCCTTTTGGCCATCTCTTCTGCTAGAAGAGTTTCTGAATTATCTGCTCTTTCTTGTGAGTCTCCTTTTCTGATTTTTCATCAGGATAAGGCGGTGTTGCGAACTTCTTTTGAATTTTTACCTAAAGTTGTGAATTCCAACAACATTAGTAGAGAAATTGTGGTTCCTTCATTATGTCCTAATCCTAAGAATTCTAAGGAGAAATCGTTGCATTCTTTGGATGTTGTTAGAGCTTTGAAATATTATGTTGAAGCTACGAAATCTTTCCGTAAGACTTCTAGTCTATTTGTTATCTTTTCCGGTTCTAGGAAAGGCCAGAAAGCTTCTGCCATTTCTTTGGCATCTTGGTTGAAATCTTTAATTCATCTTGCCTATGTTGAGTCGGGTAAAATTCCGCCTCAGAGAATTACAGCTCATTCTACTAGGTCAGTATCTACTTCCTGGGCGTTTAGGAATGAAGCTTCGGTTGACCAGATCTGCAAAGCAGCAACTTGGTCCTCTTTGCATACTTTTACTAAATTCTACCATTTTGATGTATTTTCTTCTTCTGAAGCAGTTTTTGGTAGAAAAGTACTTCAGGCAGCGGTTTCAGTTTGAATCTTCTGCTTCTGTTTTTCGTTAAACTTTATTTTGGGTGTGGATTATTTTCAGCAGGAATTGGCTGTCTTTATTTTATCCCTCCCTCTCTAGTGACTCTTGTGTGGAAAGATCCACATCTTGGGTAGTCATTATCCCATACGTCACTAGCTCATGGACTCTTGCTAATTACATGAAAGAAAACATAATTTATGTAAGAACTTACCTGATAAATTCATTTCTTTCATATTAGCAAGAGTCCATGAGGCCCGCCCTTTTTTTGTGGTGGTTATGATTTTGTATAAAGCACAATTATTCCAATTCCTTATTTTATATGCTTTCGCACTTTTTTATCACCCCACTTCTTGGCTATTCGTTAAACTGAATTGTGGGTGTGGTGAGGGGTGTATTTATAGGAATTTTGAGGTTTGGGAAACTTTGCCCCTCCTGGTAGGAATGTATATCCCATACGTCACTAGCTCATGGACTCTTGCTAATATGAAAGAAATGAATTTATCAGGTAAGTTCTTACATAAATTATGTTTTTCTTTCCTAAGATATGGTGAGTCCACGGAATCATCAATTACTAGTGGGAATATCACTGCTGGCCAGCAGGAGGAGGCAAAGAGCACTACAGCAAAGCTGCTATATATGTCGCTTCCCTTACCCATAACCCCCAGTCATTCTCTTTGTCTGCGGTGCAAGGAGGAGGTGAAGTTTTGGTGTCTGATCTACAATCAAGATTTTTTTTATTTTAAATCAGAGTAGGTTTGCTCTGATCTTTCTAAAGGGTCTAGCCTTAGCCCATGTCAGTCTCTTCACTAGGGCAGTGGTGGCTTTTAAGCAATTGGAAACTTGTGGGGTATAATCCTCAATGCGTTTTCCCAAAACATTTTGCTGCCCTATTTAGATAGCCTGAGTAAGTTTACTCAGTCTTTCTGTATTTCCACAGGTCCATGTGAGGGATGGCATCCTCTCAAACCAGGTGAGCTGTCCTGCCGCCGGACAGATGAATATTAAGGGAAGTGCCAATTTTATTTTTCTATGTAGCAGGGAAACATTTGGCACTTATTCAGCTGAAACGCTGCAGGGGATGTTTTTTATTATTCCTGTCAGGGTGCAGGTTTTTATGACGGTTTTTGCAGGCACTGTTAGTGTGAGGAGTTATTTATTTTATTGATGGCTCAGTAAGGATCAGTTTTTAACGGATTATGTACTTTTTTGAGGGGTTTTTATGGTTTGTTTTTATTCCTGTTTTCAAGAAAGTTGTTATAAAAAAAAAAAAAAAAAAGTCTTTTTTGTTTACTGTAGGACCGCCCCTTTTAGGGAGGTTCTGATTCTTTGATGTCAGTTTTTTTGGCTCTTTTTTTCACTTCAGAGAATTACAGCTCATTGTACTAGGTCAGTCTCCACTTCGTGGGCTTTTAAGAATGAAGCTTCTGTTGATCAGATTTGCAAAGCAGCAACTTGGTCTTCTTTGCATACATTTACTAAATTCTACCATTTTTATGTATTTGCTTCTTCAGAAGCAGTTTTTGGTAGAAAAGTTCTTCAGGCAGCTGTTTCAGTTTGATTCTTCTGCTGATGATTTAAGTTTTTCTTATCACTAAAGAATAAACTTATACTTTGGGTTGTGGATTATTTTTTCAGCGGAAATTGGCTGTATTTTATTTTTTATCCCTCCCTCTCTAGTGACTTTTGCGTGGAGTTCCACATCTTGGGTATTTGATATCCCATATGTCACTAGCTCATGGACTCTTGCAAATTACATGAAAGAAAACATAATTTATGTAAGAACTTACCTGATAAATTCATTTCTTTCATATTGGCAAGAGTCCATGAGGCCCACCCTTTTTTATGGTGGTTATGATTTTTTTTGTATAAAGCACAATTATTTCCAAATTCCTTTGATGCTTTTTACGCCTTTCTTTATGACTCCACTACTTGGCTATTCGTTAAACTGAATTGTGGGTGTGGTGAGGGGTGTATTTATAGGCATTTTGAGGTTTGGGAAACTTTGCCCCTCCTGGTAGGATTGTATATCCCATACGTCACTAACTCATGGACTCTTGCCAATATGAAAGAAATGAATTTATCAGGTAAGTTCTTACATAAATTATGTTTTCTTCCTCAGGATAAGAAGAAAAAGCAGAAAGGGCGTCAGAGTGATTTTCATTCGTTTCATAACTTTAGAGGTAAACCCTCCACTTCCTCTTCCAAGCAGGAAACTATCCAAGTCTTCCTGGAAGTCTGGTTAGTCTTGAAACAAGGGGAAACAGTCTAAGAAGCCTGCGGCTGACTCCAAGTCAGCATTAAATGTCGGCCCCCGATCCAGGAACGGATCTAGTAGAGGGCAGGCTTTCTCAATTTGCTCAGGCTTGGATACTAGATGTCCCAGACCTGTGGGCCTTGGAAATTGTATCTCAGGGGTACAAGATAGAATTCAAGACTTTTCCTCCCAGAAGTAGGTTTCTTCTCTCAAGATTATCTGTAGACCAGATAAAGAGAGAGGCGTTCTTAAATTGTATCAAGGATCTTTTTGCCCTGGTAGTTATAGTTGCAGTTCCTCCGCAGGAACAGGGTCTGGGATTTTATTCAAATCTGTTTGTGGTTTCCAAGAAAGAGGGTATTTTCAGACCTATTTTAGACCTAAAGTGTTTAAACAAGTTCCTCAGTGTACCGTCCTTCAAGATGGAGACTATATACGTTCCATTCTTCCTTTGATTCAAGAGGGTCAGTTTATGACAACCATAGTCTTAAAGGATGCGTATTTTCTTGTTCCCATTCACCGTGATCATCACAAGTTTCTAAGGTTTGCTTTCTTAGACAATCATTTCCAGTTTGTGGCTCTTCCTTTCGGCCTTGCTACAGCTCCCAGAATTTTCTCAAAGGTCCTGGGGGCTCTTTTGGCAGTGATCCGGTCTTGGAGCATTGCTGTTGCGCCGTATCTGGATGACATTCTGGTTCAGGCGCCATCTTTTCAACAAGCAAACTCTCATACGGAGATCTTGTTGTCTTTTCTTCTTTCCCACGGTTGAAAGGTAAATCTGGGAAAAAGTTCTCCGATTACAGCCACAAGAGTAGTGTTTTTAGGGACCATAATAGACTCCCTACTAATGAAGATATTTCTGACAGAGGTCCTTCAGTCCACTCTTCGGCCGTCAGTGGCTCTATGTATGGAGGTAATTGGTCTGATGGTAGCTTCCATGAACATCATTCCGTTTGCTCGGTTCCACCTCAGACCTCTGCAGTTATGCATGTTAAGGCAATGGAACGAGGACTATGTGTATCTGTCTCCGCAAATAGTTCTGGATCAGGCGACAAGGGACTCTCTTCTGTGGTGGTTGTCTCAGAATTACCTCTCCCAGGGAACTTGCTTTCGTAGACCTTCCTGGGTGATCGTGACCACGGATGCCAGCCTTCTAGGTTGGGGAGCAATTTGGGGGTCATTGAAGATTCAGGGTCTTTCTATAAACATTCTGGAACTGAGAGGGATTTTTTTCAGTGCTCTACTGGCCTGGCCTCAGCTAGCCTTAGCCCGGTTTATCAGGTTCCAGTCGGACAACTTAACTTCGGTGGCGTACATCAACCACTCGGAGTTCCTTGGCCATGTCAGAGGTGGCCCGGTTAATCCAGTGGGAAGAGTCTCATAACTTGTCTTTTTGCGATCCACATCCCAGGAGTGGACATTTGGGAGGCGGATTTTCTGAGCCGACACACCTTTCATCTGGGGGAGTGGGAACTCCATCCGGAAGTATTTTCCAGTTTAATCCTCAATTGGGGCAGCCAGAACTGGATCTCATGGCTTCTCGGTATAATGCTAAGCTTCTGAGGTACAGCTTGAGGTCAAGGGATCCATAGGCTTTCTTGATAGATGCTCTGGCGGTTCTTTTTAATTTCAGTCTAGCATACATATTTCCTCCGTTCGCTCTCCTGCCAAGAGTCATTACTCGGATCAAGCAGGAGAGGGTGTTGGTGATTCTCATAGCGCCGGCGTGGCCTCGCAGGATCTGATATGCAGATCTAGTGGAATTGTCATCTCTACCACCGTGGAGACTCCCTCTGAGGAAGGACCTTCTACTTCAGGGTTCTTTTCTTCATTCAAATCTTGTTTCTCTTAAGCTGACTGCTTGGAGATGGAACACTTGATTTTATCTAAGCGTGGGTTTTCAGAGTCGGTCATTGAGACCATGATTTACTATAAGATATGGCGTAAATATCTGTGTTGGAGTGAATCCAGAGGCTACTCTTGGAGTAGAGTCACGATTCCTTGTCTTTTCTCCATTTTCTCCAGGAGGGTCTGGAGAAGGGTTTGTCAGCTAGTACTGTGTGCGCCAGACGTGCAATCTTTTTGTTAGGATTAGGCCTGTATTTAGGCTTGTTACTCCTCCCTGGAGTCTTAACCTTGTTCTTAGAGTTTTACAGCGGGCTCTGTTTGACCCTATGCATTCCTTAGATATCAAGATGTTATCTTTTAAGTTTTTGTTTCTTGTTGCTATTTCTTCTGCTCGGAGAGTTTCGGAACTCTTGGCTCTGCAGTTTGATTCTCCTTATCTTATTTTTCATTTTGATAAGGTGGTTTTACGTACTAAATTATAGGTTTCCTACCTAAGGTTGTTACAAACAAAAATATCAGGAGATTGTGGTTTCTTCTTCTCCTAAGGAGCGTTTAGTGCACAACCTAGATGTTGTGCGTGCATTGAAGTTCTATCTTCAGACGACTAAGGACTTCCGTCAGTCTTCTGCTTTGTTTGTTTGTTTTTCTAGGAAGCGCAATGGCCAGAAAGCTACGGCGTCTTCTCTTTTTGGCTAAGGCGTATCATTTGTTTGGCCTATGAGACTGCTGGACAGCAACCTCCTGAGAGAATCACTGCTCATTCTACGAGGGATGTTTCTTCTTCCTGGATATTTAAAAATGAAGCTTCTGTGGAACAGTTTTGCATGGCTGCAATTTGGTCCTCTTTGCATACTTTTTCAAAGTTTTATAAAGTTGATACTTTTGCCTCAGCTGAGGCTTCATTTGGTAGAAGGGTTTTTCAAGCGGGGTGCCTTCTGTTTAGGTCTACCTGTCTTGTCCCTCCCTTATCATCTGTGTCCTCTAGCTTGGGTAATTATTCCCACTAGTAATTGATGATTCTGTGGACTCACCATATCTTAGAAAAGAAAACATAATTTTTGCTTACCTGATAAATTTATTTATTTCCGGATATGGTGAGTCCACGGCCCACCCTTTATTTAAGTCAGTTATTTTTTCTAAAACCTCAGGAACCTCTACACTTTTGTGTTCTCTTCTTTCTCAATTTTTCCTTCGGCCGATTATGTAAAAGAATTACCTGCTTACCTAAAAAATTCTACAAAACTGTTGAAAATATTGAAAGAAATAAAATGGGAAGAGAATTCCACTTTAGTTAGTTGTGATGTCTCCTCCTTATATACAGTTATTGATCACAATTTAGGGCTAAAAACAATTAGACATTACTTTCATAAAGATAAAAATATGTCCCACACTCAAGCCAGTTTCCTATTAGACTGTATAGATTTTATTTTAAGAAATGATTCCTTTTCATATAAAGGCAAAACATATTTGCAACAAAAGGGTACAGCGATGGGCACAAGGTTTGCCCCCAGTTATGCAAACCTGTATATGGGTTTATTTGAAGAACAATTTGTATCAACGTATAACTGGGAGGCAAACCTTGTGCTCTCTAAACGTTATATAGACAATATATTTATTTGGAAGGGAGATTTGGAGTTGTTGCAATTTTTTATAGAGGATCTCAATACGAATAATCAAGGTTTAAAATTTACCCATGAAATTAGCACTACCCAACTAGCTTTTTTGGATATTTTGATATAAATTAAAGAGAACCAAATTATAACTAAACTTTTTTTAAAAAGTTGATACAAATAATTATATCCATGCAGAAATTTGCCGTCATACAAGATGGAAGAAAAATATCCCGAAAGGCCAGTTTTTAAGAATTAAAAAGAATTGTACAAACTCTGAGGACTATGAGGGACAAGCAGAAATACTTGAAGAAAGATTTCTAGAGAGGGGTTATAAACGTGAAGAAATTATAATAATAAGATTTGATGTAGGAAAAATAACAGAAATTCTCTCAAAGAAAAAAGAAAATTTGAATAAAGAGCAAGAAAATCTATTTATACCATTTTATAACCACATATAACAATCAACATAATACAATTAACAAAATATTAAGTAAACACTGGAACATTTTAAAAATGGATCCAATTATAGGTAAAAATCTAAAAAAAAATCATTAAACTTAGTTTGATGATACAGTCTGTTGTGTGATTAATTAGGTTTATAATGCTGTTTAGCATTTAAAGTCTTCATTTCAAAGCTTTAAAAATAATGTATTAGGTGTTACTTATGTCAATTTTGAGATGGGACTGGAACCTAACTCCCTCACTTCCCTTTGACTTACATTATAAACTGGGTTTCAATTTACAACCATTCCTTCTGAAACCTAACCCCGGCGTAAACTGAGGGCTACCTGTATATAACTATTGAATAATGTATGCTAATAAGAAAAGTATATTTTAAGATCAAGGCTCTATGAGATCTATACGGTGGAAAACCAAATATATTCCTTTAAAATGCACCTTTACAAATGTCCCTTTAAGAGATTAAGTAGACTTTAAAAAGGAACTCTGGACTCATAGAAAACCTCTTGAGAAAGGCTCAGAACGAGCTGAAACGCGTTGTGTTACACTATGAGAAACTTGGAAGCTTTGTGAATGAAGTTTACAAAACAATACAAGAAAGAGATTGAAATTTGCAAGCTGCTGCCAGAAATCCTAGTGGTTGCAGAAGCGTGCTTACAGTGTAAACGTGCTGTGTATATACTTCGAGCACAATTTGGAATAACTGTCGAAGTGAATACTACTAACTCTGTGTGAACCATGAGGCTCTAATAAGGATCTAACAGCCTGCAGTGTCGACCATGACGCATTCCCTCTCCCTTGTGTTGAGACGTTTCTCTTCAAGATTGTTACTTTGATTGAATTTGTTATGCTTTATCATTATTGTTCTTGTGTTTTTTTTTGTTATGTTAAGAAAGGAGTCAACACCTAACTTATATCCCATTTCTTGCACCCAAAAGTAAATTATGCTTCCAAATCTGTACCTCATTATATTGCTATTCATTAAACTTAGGTTTCTATTAACCATGTTATACACGAGTCACACTAAGCATGTACACCAAATTTAACTTTTCTTACAGTCAATGCTAAGGGTCTCAATAGCCCTAGTAAACGCAGCATTGTCTTAAAAGACCTTAAACACCAATCAGGGGACATAGTGTTCCTACAAAGAACCCAAAACCTTTCACTTCAAGTTTGGAGATTCCTATTATGCATCTAATACGATTAAGAGGAATTGTGTGGGCATCCTAATTAGAATAAATATCACATTTACATTATCCAAAAAATAAAGGTCAAAGGACGACGCTACCTAATCCTTTTAGGCACGTTATATAATAGCTTGGTCACCCTAGTTAACGTTTACGCCCGAACACTTTGCAAGATAGATTCTTTAAAAATTTTACGAACATACTATTAGTGAAAAGCAAGGGTTCCCTAATAACATGTGGTGACTTTAATATAGCCCTCAACCCAGCATTGGACACTTCAAGCGGTGGCTCCACTTATCCTCACACATAAACTCCAAAGTAAAAGCCTGTCTCAAAGACCTAGTTTTACAGGATGTCTGGAGAATCACCCAACCAGATGTCAAAGCCTATACATTTTACTCCTCACCATATAATAGCCACTCAAGAATTGACTATGTTATGATGGATGTTACAAGCCTCATAACAGTTAAAAACATATATATATATTGCCCAGAATCTGGTCTGACCATTCTATGATTAAATGCAACTTAGCCTGGCCAACCGCTCCATCTACCTCTTACCATTGGAAATTAGACGATGAATTGTTAGAGGACCCCCTTTACTTCGCCAAAATTGAACAATCTTTGCCTTTAACACAGCACTGTACTAGACCACAGAATCCTCGATACCCATCAATACAAATTCAGATATCAAGGCAGAGGCAAGCAGATTACAAATATCTAGATAAATTAAAATTCCCCCAAATTACAAAAGACCAGGCCTCTTCTCTGAACGAACCCTTTAGTAAAAAACAAATTGAGGGAGTGATAAAGAATTTACCTTCGGGAAAGGCCCCTGGCCCAGACGGGTTCACCAACTATCCTATTATATAAAAGGCCAAGTGTGTTTGTCCGAAGCTTTTATGCGCAGTAGAGACAGCACGAGGACAAACACACCTGGCCTTACCTAACAATCCATGCTGGTGTTTGCTGCGAAAGTGGGCGTGGCCGGCGGCAGCGTGGGTGTGGCGGGGGCGTTCGGCGCGACAGAGAGGGGAGAGAAATAGAAAGAGAGTGGGAGAGATAAAAAGATAGGAAAGAGCTAAATAGGGGGAAGTGCCGCAGAGAGGGGGTAGAGAGAGCAAAAGAGAGGGGAAAGAGCAGAAGATAGAGAAACAGAGGGGGAGAGAGAGAAACAGAGGGGGAGAGAGAGAAACAGAGAGGGGGAGAGAGAGAAACAGAGAGGGGGAGAGAGAGAAACAGAGAGGGGGAGAGAGAGAAACAGAGAGGGGGAGAGAGAGCGCTAAAGAGAAGGGGCAGAGAGAGCGCAAAAGAGAAGGGGCAGAGAGAGCGCAAAAGAGAAGGGGCAGAGAGAGCGCAAAAGAGAAGGGGCAGAGAGAGCGCAAAAGAGAGGGGGGCAGAGAGAGCGCAAAAGAGAGGGGGGCAGAGAGAGCGCAAAAGAGAGGGGGGCAGAGAGAGCGCAAAAGAGAGGGGGGCAGAGAGAGCGCAAAAGAGAGGGGGGCAGAGAGAGCGCAAAAGAGAGGGGGGCAGAGAGAGCGCAAAAGAGAGGGGGGCAGAGAGAGCGCAAAAGAGAGGGGGGCAGAGAGAGCGCAAAAGAGAGGGGGCAGAGAGAGCGCAAAAGAGAGGGGGAGGGAGCGCAAAAGGGGGAGGGAGCGCAGAAGAGGAGGAGGGAGAGAGAGCGCAAAAGAGAGAGAGAGAGCGCAAAAGAGAGGGGGAGAGAGAGAGCAAGGGGTGGGACCGCTGTACTGCAAAAAATAGCCAGTGTGAACGGGCTTTAGGTCTAGTTT
Organism: Bombina bombina; assembly: GCF_027579735.1. Lineage (NCBI taxonomy): Eukaryota > Metazoa > Chordata > Amphibia > Anura > Bombinatoridae > Bombina > Bombina bombina. Next base: position 751,352,398 of record NC_069499.1, read on the forward strand.
ATTATAAAACATTCAAAGAACATCTAATCCCTCACCTTTTAACACTATTATAACTCCCTCTCCGCTGACAATCCATTTCCCCCACAAGCACTCAAAGCCCATTTTTCAGTATTCCCTAAAACGGGGAAGAGCCCAGACAGAGTAGAGCACTATAGACTGATATCTCTGTTAAACACTGATGTAAAAATCTATGCTAAACTCTTAGCTGAAAGGCTCAACCTACTGTTGCCCAACATTATTGAAAAAGACCAGGTGGGGTTTATACCTTCCAGGGAAGCTAGAGATGACACTCTTAGAGCTCTCCATCTCATAGATTATGCTTCCGCTGGGAGTGTCCCTCTGGTCATTGTGTCAACCGACGCGGAAAAAGCCTTTGACGGCGTCTGTTGGCACTTTCTCAAAGCAGTACTAGCAAAATACGGTATGGCTACCGACTATCTCCAAAATATTTGCCCTTTATATTAACCCTTTCGCTAAAGTGCAAATAAATGGCACCTTGTCTAAACCTTTTTCAATCTCAAATGGCACGTGCCAGGGCTGCCCGTTATCCCCCCTTCTTTTTGCATGTCTCGTCAAAGCCCTAGCCATACAAGTTCGCTCCCTACAGTCTATAGAAGGATTAAATATTGCAAGCACGTCGCATAAAATCATGCTTTACACGGACGACATCCTCTTTCCTAACAAACCCGAACAAATCCATCCCTACACTCCTGCACACATTCAAGGAATTCCATACAGTCTCCAACTTTCTTATTAATGAAACCAAATCGGAAATATTGGACATAACCCTCCCTCTTAGTGAAGCGCAAAAAATAACTCTCCTGCCCATTTAGATGGCAATCTAAAAAATTGAAGTACCTAGGTATCTACCTAACCCCGGCCATGACGGAACTCTTCGACACTAATTATAAGTCCCTACTTAAAAATTAATTATGGAAATGTCATCCTGGCGCTCGCGCAACATATCTTGGCTAGGGAGAATTAATGCTTTTAAAATGACTATACTCCCGAAAATCCTATACCTTTTCCAAACTTTACCCATCCCACTCCCACCCACATTCCTTAAAACTTTGCAAAAACACATCTTTGAATACATTTGGAATAAAAAACCTGCTAGAATTAACAAACATAATGTGCCTCCCAAGGGAGCATGGGAGTCCCGAACCTGATCAAATATAGACAGGCAACCTTTCTTCAAAAAATTCTAGGCTGGTTCACTAACTTTGAACATAAAGCTTGGGTTAATCGTGAACATGACATAGTGGGCTCATCTCACCTGGGCGTCACTTGCTGGGTCCCCAAATTAACTAAACAAAAACTCTCTGCCCTCCCCCTGCTAACTCGGGAAACTTATATAGTCTGGGACAAACTGCTGACATCATATACCTTCTTTCTTTCATGTAATTAGCAAGAGTCCATGAGCTAGTGACGTATGGGATATACATTCCTACCAGGAGGGGCAAAGTTTCCCAAACCTCAAAATGCCTACAAATACACCCCTCACCACACCCACAAATCAGTTTTACAAACTTTGCCTCCTATGGAGGTGGTGAAGTAAGTTTGTGCTAGATTCTACGTTGATATGCGCTCCGCAGCAGGTTGGAGCCCGGTTTTCCTCTCAGCGTGCAGTGAATGTCAGAGGGATGTGAGGAGAGTATTGCCTATTTGAATTCAATGATCTCCTTCTACGGGGTCTATTTCATAGGTTCTCTGTTATCGGTCGTAGAGATTCATCTCTTACCTCCCTTTTCAGATCGACGATATACTCTTATATATACCATTACCTCTGCTGATTCTCGTTTCAGTACTGGTGTGGCTTTCTACAACATGTAGATGAGTGTCCTGGGGTAAGTAAGTCTTATTTTCTGTGACACTCTAAGCTATGGTTGGGCACTTTGTTTATAAAGTTCTAAATATATGTATTCAAACATTTATTTGCCTTGACTCAGGATGTTCAACATTCCTTATTTCAGACAGTCAGTTTCATATTTGGGATAATGCATTTGAATCAATCTTTTTTTTTTTTTCTTACCTTAAAAATTTGACTTTTTCCCTGTGGGCTGTTAGGCTCGCGGGGGCAGAAAATGCTTCATTTTATTGCGTCATTCTTGGCGCTGTCTTTTTTGGCGCAAATTTTTTTTCTGTTTCCGGCGTCATACGTGTCGCCGGAAGTTGCGTCATTTTTTACGTTCTTTTGCGCCAAAAGTGTCGGTGTTCCGGATGTGGCGTCATTTTTTGCGCCAAAAGCTTTTAGGCGCCAAATAATGTGGGCGTCTTATTTGGCGCTAAAAAAATGTGGGCGTCACTTTTGTCTCCACATTATTTAAGACTCATTATTTATTGCTTCTGGTTGCTAGAAGCTTGTTCACTGGCATTTTTTTCCCATTCCTGAAACTGTGATTTAAGGAATTTGATCAATTTTGCTTTATATGTTGTTTTTTCTATTACATATTGCAAGATGTCCCACGTTGCAACTGAGTCAGAAGATACTTCTGGAAAATCGCTGCCTGGTGCTGGAGCTACCAAAGCTAAGTGTATCTGCTGTAAACTTTTGGTAGCTATTCCTCCAGCTGTTGTTTGTGTTGAATGTCATGACAAACTTGTTAATGCAGATAATATTTCCTTTAGTAAAGTTTCATTACCTGTTGCTGTTCCATCAACATCTAATACTCAGAGTGTTCCTGATAACATAAGAGATTTTGTTTCTAAATCCATTAAGAAGGCTATGTCTGTTATTCCTCCTTCTAGTAAACATAAAAAGTCTTTTAAAACTTCTCATTGTTCAGATGAATTTTTAAATGAACATCATTCTGATTCTGATAGTGGTTCTTCTGGTTCAGAGGATTCTGTCTCAGAGGTTGATGCTGATAAATCTTCATATTTATTTAAAATGAAATTTATTCGTTCTTTACTTGCATTAGAAATTGAGGATTCTGGTCCTCTTGATACTAAATCTAAACGTTTAGATAAGGTTTTTAAATCTCCTGTAGTTATTCCAGAAGTTTTTCCTGTTCCTGGTGCTATTTCTGAAGTAATTTCCAGGGAATGGAATAATTTGGGTAATTAATTTACTACTCCTAAACGTTTTAAGCAATTATATCCTGTGCCATCTGACAGATTAGAGTTTTGGGACAAAATCCCTAAGGTTGATGGGGCTGTCTCTACTCTTGCTAAGCGTACTACTATTCCTACGGCAGATGGTACTTCCTTTAAGGATCCTTTAGATAGGAAAATTGATTCCTTTCTAAGAAAAGCTTATTTGTGTTCAGGTAATCTTCTTAGACCTGCTATATCTTTGGCGGATGTTGCTGCAGCTTCAACTTTTTGGTTGGAAGCTTTAGCGCAACAAGTAACAGATCATAATTCTCATAGCATTATTATTCTGCTTCAACATGCTAATCATTTTATTTGTGATGCCATCTTTGATATCATTAGAGTTGATGTCAGGTATATGTCTCTAGCTATTTTAGCTAGAAGAGCTTTATGGCTTAAAACTTGGAATGCTGATATGTCTTCTAAGTCTACTCTGCTTTCCCTTTCTTTCCAGGGTAATAAATTATTTGGTTCTCAGTTGGATTCTATTATCTCAACTGTTACTGGAGGGAAAGGAACTTTTTTACCACAGGATAAAAAGTCTAAAGGTAAATTCAGGTCTAATAATCGTTTTCGTTCCTTTCGTCACAACAAGGAACAAAAGCCTGATCCTTCATCCTCAGGAGCGGTATCAGTTTGGAAACCATCTCCAGTCTGGAATAAATCCAAGCCTTTTAGAAAATCAAAGCCAGCTCCTAAGTCCACATGAAGGTGCGGCCCTCATTCCAGCTCAGCTGGTAGGGGGCAGATTACGTTTTTTCAAAGAAATTTGGATCAATTCCGTTCACAATCTTTGGATTCAGAACATTGTTTCAGAAGGGTACAGAATTGGTTTCAAGATAAGACCTCCTGCAAAGAGATTTTTTTCTTTCCCGTGTCCCAGTAAATCCAGCGAAGGCTCAAGCATTTCTGAAATGTGTTTTAAGATTTAGAGTTGGCTGGAGTAATTATGCCAGTTCCAGTTCTGGAACAGGGGCTGGGGTTTTATTCAAATCTCTTCATTGTACCAAAGAAGGAGAATTCCTTCAGACCAGTTCTGGATTTAAAAATATTGAATCGTTATGTAAGGATACCAACATTCAAAATGGTAACTGTAAGGACTATCCTGCCTTTTGTTCAGCAAGGGCATTATATGTCTACAATAGATTTACAGGATGCATATCTGCATATTCCGATTAATCCAGATCACTATCAGTTTCTGAGATTCTCTTTCCTAGACAAGCATTACCAGTTTGTGGCTCTGCCGTTTGGCCTAGCAACAGCTCCAAGAATTTTTACAAAGGTTCTCGGTGCCCTTCTGTCTGTAATCAGAGAACAGGGTATTGTGGTATTTCCTTATTTGGACGATATCTTGGTACTTGCTCAGTCTTCACATTTAGCAGATTCTCATACGAATCGACTTGTGTTGTTTCTTCAAGATCATGGTTGGAGGATCAATTTACTAAAAAGTTCATTGATTCCTCAGACAAGGGTAACCTTTTTGGGTTTCCAGATAGATTCAGTGTCCATGACTCTATCTTTGACAGACAAGAGACGTCTAAAATTGATATCAGCTTGTCGAAACCTTCAGTCACAATCATTCCCTTCGGTAGCCTTATGCATGGAAATTCTAGGTCTTATGACTGCTGCATCGGACGCGATCCCCTTTGCTCGTTTTCACATGCGACCTCTTCAGCTCTGTATGCTGAACCAATGGTGCAGAGATTACACAAAGATATCTCAATTAATATCTTTAAAACCGATTGTACGACACTCTCTGACGTGGTGGACAGATCACCATCGTTTAGTTCAGGGGGCTTCTTTTGTTCTTCCGACCTGGACTGTAATTTCAACAGATGCAAGTCTTACAGGTTGGGGATCTGTGTGGGGGTCTCTGACGGCACAAGGGGTTTGGGAATCTCAGGAGGTGAGATTACCGATCAATATTTTGGAACTCCGTGCAATTTTCAGAGCTCTTCAGTCTTGACCTCTTCTAAAGAGAGAATCGTTCATTTGTTTTCAGACAGACAATGTCACATCTGTGGCATACATCAATCATCAAGGAGGGACTCACAGTCCTCTAGCTATGAAAGAAGTATCTCGAATTCTGGTTTGGGCGGAATCCAGCTCCTGTCTAGTTTCTGCGGTCCATATCCCAGGTATAGACAATTGGGAAGCGGATTATCTCAGTCGCCAAACGTTGCATCCGGGCGAATGGTCTCTTCACCCAGAGGTATTTCTTCAGATTGTTCAAATGTGGGGACTTCCAGAAATAGATCTGATGGCCTCTCATCTAAACAAGAAACTTCCCAGGTATCTGTCCAGATCCAGGGAATCTCAAGCGGAAGCAGTGTATGCATTGTCACTTCCTTGGAAGTATCATCCTGCCTATATCTTTCCGCCTCTAGTTCTTCTTCCAAGAGTGATCTCCAAGATTCTGAAGGAATGCTAGTTTGTTCTGCTGGTAGCTCCAGCATGGCCTCACAGGTTTTGGTATGCAGATCTTGTCCGGATGGCTTCTTGCCAACCGTGGACTCTTCCGTTAAGACCAGACCTTCTGTCGCAAGGTCATTTTTCCATCAGGATCTCAAATCCTTAAATTTAAAGGTATGGAGATTGAACGCTTGATTCTTAGTCAAAGAGGTTTCTCTGACTCTGTGATTAATACTATGTTACAGGCTCGTAAATCTGTATCTAGGGAGATATATTATAGAGTCTGGAAGACTTATTTTTCTTGGTGTCTTTCTCATCATTTTTCCTGGTATTCTTTTAGAATTCCGCGAATTTTACAGTTTCTTCAGGATGGTTTGGATAAAGGTTTGTCTGCAAGTTCCTTGAAAGGACAAATCTCTGCTCTTTCTGTTCTTTTTCACAGAAAGATTGCTAATCTTCCTGATATTCATTGTTTTGTACAAGCTTTGGTTCGTATAAAACCTGTTATTAAGTCAATTTCTCCTCCTTGGAGTTTGAATTTGGTTCTGAGGGCTCTTCAAGCTCCTCCGTTTGAACCTATGCATTCATTGGACATTAAATTACTTTCTTGGAAAGTTTTGTTCCTTTTGGCCATCTCTTCTGCCAGAAGAGTTTCTGAATTATTTCTCTTTCTTGTGAATCTCCTTTTCTGATTTTTCATCAGGATAAGGCGGTGTTGCGAACTTCTTTTGAATTTTTACCTAAGGTTGTGAATTCCAACAACATTAGTAGAGAAATTGTGGTTCCTTCATTATGTCCTAATCCTAAGAATTCTAAGGAGAAATCATTGCATTCTTTGGATGTAGTTAGAGCTTTGAAATATTATGTTGAAGCTACTAAGACTTTCCGAAAGACTTCTAGTCTATTTGTTATCTTTTCCGGTTCCAGGAAAGGTCAGAAGTCCTCTGTCATTTCTTTGGCATCTTGGTTGAAATCTTTAATTCATCATGCTTATGTCGAGTCGGGTAAAACTCCGCCTCAAAGGATTACAGCTCATTCTACTAGGTCAGTTTCTACTTCCTGGGCGTTTAGGAATGAAGCTTCGGTTGATCAGATTTGCAAAGCAGCAACTTGGTCGTCTTTGCATACTTTTACTAAATTCTACCATTTTGATGTGTTTTCTTCTTCTGAAGCTGTTTTTGGTAGAAAAGTACTTCAGGCAGCTGTTTCAGTTTGAATCTTCTGCTTATATTTTCAGTTTTTTTTCATTATAAAATTTAAATTATTTTGGGTGTGGATTATTTTTCAGCGGAATTGGCTGTCTTTGTTTTATCCCTCCCTCTCTAGTGACTCTTGCGTGGAAAGATCCACATCTTGGGTAGTCATTATCCCATACGTCACTAGCTCATGGACTCTTGCTAATTACATGAAAGAAAACATAATTTATGTAAGAATTTACCTGATAAATTCATTTCTTTCATATTAGCAAGAGTCCATGAGGCCCACCCCTTTTTGTGGTGGTTATGATTTTTTTGTATAAAGCACAATTATTCCAATTCCTTATTTTTTATGCTTTCACACTTTTTTCTTATCACCCCACTTCTTGGCTATTCGTTAAACTGATTTGTGGGTGTGGTGAGGGGTGTATTTGTAGGCATTTTGAGGTTTGGGAAACTTTGCCCCTCCTGGTAGGAATGTATATCCCATACGTCACTAGCTCATGGACTCTTGCTAATATGAAAGAAATGAATTTATCAGGTAAGTTCTTACATAAATTATGTTTTTCCAGTAGGCCTTTTCCTTTGACCCCTCTTACTGATAACCCAGAGTTTTTGCCGGGCTTGGGTAATATTGGTTATGCAGTTAAAAAATCACATAGATCACTAATGGCGTTACACTTAGGCAATGAGCAACAGTGGTACTCTGCAGAGGAGTTACTGGAGAACGGGCTGTCATGCCTGCAAGATTGGTTCAGATTAAGACAATGCCACTCCTTTATAACCACCCAGATAAGAGAAACATGATGAGACCCCTCACACATTTTGAATCTCTTTGTAACAAACGCAACCCAGCAAGACACTCTCTATCTCTTTCCTATAGCATACTACAAGCACAAACACTAGGCCAGACCCCTTTACTATGTTGACAGATGGGTACGGGAGCTGGATACATCCATCCATCCTGTGGATCTAAAATGAATATTTATTAACATCACTAAGACCTCAATTTCTAGCAAATTCCTTAAGATGAATTATAAGATTATGCATAGGTGGTATCTTACACCTGTGATGTCAAAAACTGTTTAAATATAATAGTGATAAATGCTGGCGATGCCTTTACCACACAGGAACAATAGCTCATATCTGGTGGCAATGTCCAAAGATCTTCTTCTCTTTTTGGCTACTAATTATTAAAGAAACCACCAAGCTTTTTGGCCCCTTAGTAGATGATAACCCACTTCTCTGGCTTTTTAACCTAACCCCTAGAAAATTAAAACCTAGCCAAACAAAACTATTGAATATTTTAATTAATAGCGCAAAGACATTAATTGTAATAAACTGGAAGACTTCCTCAACTTCCAGCATAGCACAATGGATTGACAAATGTAATGTAGTTCTGGGTTTAGAGGAGTATGCATATATTAAGAACAAACGTAGGGACATGTTTCTAGAGATCAAAGTTTTGTGGGAATCTTACCTACCTCAAAAATTGAGACCCTCTCCAAGAAAGTCCAACGACCACCCCCTCAGTTTAATATTTTTAAACTGAGACACAGAGCTTGGTATATCTAGAGTGACTTTTAAGGTGACATATTAGTTTTGGTATTACCTTTGTATGCTATGTGTTGATGACCTTTTTCTTTTTGTTACTATTTAAATATTGTATTCTAATAAGAGATATACAGAAGACTGTCGTTGAACATACTTTTTGTCAATTGTCTACAAATGTCTTTTGCATTTCTCTAATAATTTATTTATTTTTTCAAAATATTTTAAACTATTAATAGAATTGAATAATTCAAAAATTGTATATAGCCAATTTATACAATACAACTCTCCTCTCATGCAATGCTTAAGAACAAACATTTCTACTCAAAAGGACACTGAACCCAATTTTTTTCTTTCATGATTCAGATAGAGCATGCAATTTTTTAAATATAATTTCTTCTGTTATGTGTGATCAGTCCACGGGTCATCATTACTTCTGGGATATAACTCCTCCCCAACAGGAAATGCAAGAGGATTCACCCAGCAGAGCTGCATATAGCTCCTCCCCTCTACGTCAGTCCCAGTCATTCTCTTGCACCCAACGACTAGATAGGATGTGTGAGAGGACTATGGTGATTATACTTAGTTTTTATGACTTCAATCAAAAGTTTGTTATTTTAAAATAGCACCGGAGCGTGTTATTACTTCTCTGGCAGAGTTTGAGGAAGAATCTGACAGAGATTTTTTACTATGATTTTAACCGGAGTCGTTAAGATCATATTGCTGTTCTCGACCATCTGAGGGAGGTAAAGGCTTCAGATCAGGGGACAGCGGGCAGATGAATCTGCATTGAGGTATGTGGCAGTTTTTATTTTCTGAATGGAATTGATGAGAAAAGCCTGCCATACCGTTAAAATGACATGTATGTATACACTTCAGTATTCTGGGGATGGTATTTCACCGGAACTACTGTGTTAAAGGTCACTAATCCTTTTAATAACTATTCTCATGTTAAACGTTTTTGCTGGAATGTAGAATCGTTTACATTGCTGAGGTACTGTGTGAATAAATATTTGGGCATTATTTTCCACTTGGCAGTTTTTTGCTTTAATTGTGACAGTTTCGTTTCTCTTCACTGCTGTGTGGGAGAGGGAGGGGCCGTTTTTGGCGCTCTTTGCTACGCATCAAAAAATTCCAGTCAGCTACTTTTATATTTCCTGCATGATCCGGTTCATCTCTGACAGATCTCAGGGGTCTTCAAACTTCTTTGAAGGGAGGTAAATTCTCTCAGCAGAGCTGTGAGAATTCTTATAGTGACTGTGAATAAAAAACGTTGTTTTGTTTTCTTATGTACAAATTTAATTAGTGTTGTTTTTTACTAATGGGAACAAACCTTTGCTAAAAGTTGTGTTGTTTTAAAGTTTGATGCTATAACTGTTTTTCAGTTCATTATTTCAACTGTCATTTAATCGTTAGTACCTCTTTGAGGCACAGTGCGTTTTTTTTTTTTTTGCTAAAAAAGATTATAACCAAGTTGTAAGTTTTTTTGCTAGTGTGTTAAACATGTCTGACTCAGAGGAAGATATCTGTGTCATTTGTTCCAATGCCAAGGTGGAGCCCAATAGAAATTTATGTACTAACTGTATTGATGCTACTTTAAATAAAAGTCAATCTGTACAATGTGAACAAATTTCACCAAACAGCGAGGGGAGAGTTATGCCGACTAACTCGCCTCACGCGACAGTACCTGCATCTCCCGCCCGGGAGGTGCGTGATATTTTGGCGCCTAGTACATCTGGGCGGCCATTACAGATAACATTACAAGATATGGCTACTGTTATGACTGAAGTTTTGGCTAAATTACCAGAACTAAGAGGCAAGCGTGATCACTCTGGGGTGAGAACAGAGTGCGCTGACAATGCTAGGGCCATGTCTGATACTGCGTCACAGCTCGCAGAGCATGAGGACGGAGAGCTTCATTCTGTGGGTGACGGTTCTGATCCAAACAGATTGGACTCAGATATTTCAAATTTTAAATTTAAATTGGAGAACCTCCGTGTACTACTAGGGGAGGTCTTAGCAGCTCTCAACGATTGTAACACCGTTGCAATACCAGAGAAACTGTGTAGGTTGGATAAATACTTTGCGGTACCGGCGAGTACTGACGTTTTTCCTATACCTAAGAGACTAACTGAAATTGTTACTAAGGAGTGGGATAGACCCGGTGTGCCGTTCTCACCCCCTCCAATATTTAGAAAGATGTTTCCAATAGACGCCACCACTCGGGACTTATGGCAAACGGTCCCCAAGGTGGAGGGAGCAGTCTCTACTTTAGCTAAGCGTACCACTATCCCGGTGGAGGATAGCTGTGCTTTCTCAGATCCAATGGATAAAAAATTAGAGGGTTACCTTAAGAAAATGTTTGTTCAACAAGGTTTTATATTACAACCCCTTGCATGTATCGCGCCGATTACGGCTGCGGCAGCATTTTGGATTGAGTCGCTTGAAGAGAACCTTAGTTCCTCTACGCTAGACGACATTACGGACAGGCTTAGAGTCCTTAAACTAGCTAATTCTTTCATTTCGGAGGCCGTAGTACATTTAACCAAACTTACGGCTAAGAACTCAGGATTCGCCATACAGGCACGCAGGGCACTGTGGCTAAAATCCTGGTCAGCTGATGTTACTTCTAAGTCCAAATTACTTAATATACCTTTCAAGGGGCAGTCCTTATTCGGGCCCGGTTTGAAAGAAATTATCGCTGACATTACGGGAGGTAAGGGCCACGCCCTACCTCAAGACAAGGCCAAAGCTAAGGCTAGACAGTCTAATTTTCGTCCCTTTCGGAATTTCAAAACAGGAGCAACATCAACCTCCACTGCACCAAAACAGGAAGGAGCTGTTGCTCGTTACAGGCAAGGCTGGAAGCCTAACCAGTCCTGGAACAAAAGCAAGCAGGCCAGGAAACCTGCTGCTGCCCCAAAGACAGCATGAACCGAGAGCCCCCGATCCGGGACCGGATCTAGTAGGGGGCAGACTCTCTCTCTTCGCCCAGGCCTGGGCAAGAGATGTTCAGGATCCCTGGGCACTAGAGATCATATCTCAGGGATACCTTCTAGACTTCAAATTATCTCCCCCAAGAGGGAGATTTCATCTGTCAAGGTTGTCAACAAACCAGATAAAGAAAGAAGCGTTTCTACGCTGCGTACAAGATCTGTTAACAATGGGAGTGATCCATCCGGTTCCGTGGTCGGAACAAGGACAAGGGTTCTACTCAAACCTGTTTGTGGTTCCCAAAAAAGAGGGAACTTTCAGGCCAATCTTAGATTTAAAGACTCTAAACAAATTCCTAAGAGTTCCATCGTTCAAAATGGAAACTATTCGGACAATCTTACCCATGATCCAAGAGGGTCAGTACATGACCACAGTGGATTTAAAGGATGCTTACCTTCACATACCGATCCACAAAGATCATCACCGGTATCTAAGGTTTGCCTTCTTAGACAGGCACTACCAGTTTGTAGCTCTTCCATTCGGATTGGCTACGGCTCCAAGAATCTTCACAAAGGTTCTGGGTGCCCTTCTAGCGGTACTAAGACCGCGAGGGATTTCGGTAGCTCCGTACCTAGACGACATTCTAATACAAGCTTCAAGCTTTCAAACTGCCAAGTCTCATACAGAGTTAGTTCTGGCATTTCTAAGGTCGCATGGATGGAAAGTGAACGAAAAGAAGAGTTCTCTCTTTCCTCTCACAAGAGTTCCATTCTTGGGGACTCTTATAGATTCTGTAGAAATGAAGATTTACCTGACAGAAGACAGGTTAACAAAACTTCAAAATGCATGCCGCGTCCTTCATTCCATTCAACACCCGTCAGTAGCTCAATGCATGGAGGTGATCGGCTTAATGGTAGCGGCAATGGACATAGTACCTTTTGCACGCCTACACCTCAGACCGCTGCAATTATGCATGCTAAGTCAGTGGAATGGGGATTACTCAGATTTGTCCCCTACTCTGAATCTGAATCAAGAGACCAGAAATTCTCTTCTATGGTGGCTTTATCGGCCACACCTGTCCAGGGGGATGCCATTCAGCAGGCCAGACTGGACAATTGTAACAACAGACGCCAGCCTACTAGGTTGGGGCGCTGTCTGGAATTCTCTGAAGGCTCAGGGACTATGGAATCAGGAGGAGAGTCTCCTACCAATAAACATTCTGGAATTGAGAGCAGTTCTCAATGCCCTTCTGGCTTGGCCCCAGTTAACAACTCGGGGGTTCATCAGGTTTCAGTCGGACAACATCACGACTGTAGCTTACATCAACCATCAGGGAGGGACAAGAAGCTCCCTAGCAATGATGGAAGTATCAAAGATAATTCGCTGGGCAGAGTCTCACTCTTGCCACCTGTCAGCAATCCACATCCCGGGAGTGGAGAACTGGGAGGCGGATTTCTTGAGTCGCCAGACTTTTCATCCGGGGGAGTGGGAACTTCATCCGGAGGTCTTTGCCCAAATACTTCGACGTTGGGGCAAACCAGAGATAGATCTCATGGTGTCTCGCCAGAACGCCAAACTTCCTCGCTACGGGTCCAGATCCAGGGATCCGGGAGCAGTTCTGATAGATGCTTTGACAGCACCTTGGAACTTCAGGATGGCTTATGTGTTTCCACCCTTCCCGCTGCTTCCTCGATTGATTGCCAAAATCAAACAGGAGAGAGCATCAGTAATTCTAATAGCACCTGCTTGGCCACGCAGGACTTGGTATGCAGATCTAGTGGACATGTCATCCTGTCCGCCTTGGTCTCTACCTCTAAGACAGGACCTTCTGATACAGGGTCCATTCAAACATCAAAATCTAACTTCTCTGAAGCTGACTGCTTGGAAATTGAACGCTTGATTTTATCAAAACGTGGTTTTTCTGAGTCGGTTATTGATACCCTGATTCAGGCTAGGAAGCCTGTTACCAGAAGGATTTACCATAAAATATGGCGGAAATACCTATACTGGTGCGAATCCAAAGGTTACTCCTGGAGTAAGGTTAGGATCGCTAGGATATTGTCTTTTCTACAAGAAGGTTTAGAAAAGGGTTTATCAGCTAGTTCATTAAAGGGACAGATTTCAGCTCTGTCCATCTTGTTACACAGACGTCTGTCAGAAAATCCAGACGTCCAGTCCTTTTGTCAGGCTTTAGCTAGGATCAAGCCTGTGTTTAAAGCTGTTGCTCCACCATGGAGTTTAAACTTAGTTCTTAACGTTTTACAGGGTGTTCCGTTTGAACCCCTTCATTCCATTGATATAAAAATGTTATCTTGGAAAGTTCTGTTTTTAATGGCTATTTCCTCGGCTCGAAGAGTCTCTGAGTTATCAGCCTTACATTGTGATTCCCCTTATCTGATTTTTCACTCAGACAAGGTAGTTCTGCGTACTAAACCTGGGTTCTTACCTAAGGTAGTCACTAACAGGAACATCAATCAAGAGATTGTTGTCCCATCCTTGTGTCCAAATCCTTCTTCAAAGAAGGAACGTCTTTTACACAATCTGGATGTAGTTCGTGCCCTCAAGTTCTACTTGCAGGCAACTAAAGATTTTCGCCAAACTTCTTCCTTGTTTGTCGTTTACTCTGGACAGAGGAGAGGTCAAAAAGCTTCTGCTACCTCTCTCTCTTTTTGGCTTCGTAGCATAATACGTTTAGCCTATGAGACTGCTGGACAGCAGCCTCCTGAAAGAATTACAGCTCACTCCACTAGAGCTGTGGCTTCCACTTGGGCCTTTAAGAATGAGGCCTCTGTTGAACAGATTTGCAAGGCTGCAACTTGGTCTTCGCTTCATACTTTTTCCAAATTTTACAAATTTGACACTTTTGCTTCTTCGGAGGCTATTTTTGGGAGAAAGGTTCTTCAGGCAGTGGTTCCTTCTGTATAATGAGCCTGCCTATCCCTCCCGTCATCCGTGTACTTTTGCTTTGGTATTGGTATCCCAGAAGTAATGATGACCCGTGGACTGATCACACATAACAGAAGAAAACATAATTTATGCTTACCTGATAAATTCCTTTCTTCTGTTGTGTGATCAGTCCACGGCCCGCCCTGTTTTAAGGCAGGTAGATATCTTTTAAATTATACTCCAGTCACCACTTCACCCTTGGTTACTCCTTTCTCGTTGATTCTTGGTCGAATGACTGGGACTGACGTAGAGGGGAGGAGCTATATGCAGCTCTGCTGGGTGAATCCTCTTGCATTTCCTGTTGGGGAGGAGTTATATCCCAGAAGTAATGATGACCCGTGGACTGATCACACAACAGAAGAAAGGAATTTATCAGGTAAGCATAAATTATGTTTTTTATTTTTATTTCAATAGTACCAACAAACAAAACAAAGAAAAACACAGAAAAGAAAAAAATACAACATACAGCAGTAATTTGATATGTCAACAGTAGCCAAATCGGTAGACAGTACAATCATTCCTTGTGACATAGTCTGTTATATATACTATCACGAGTTTATTTTAAAGCAACTAAACTTATTCAACCAAAGAATTCTTTGTTAACTATTAAAGGACTCATTGACATATTTAGTTTTCCAACAAATCAAAATAAGCATTCCCTTTACATTGCTCAATAACACCTTGAGACAACAGAGCAGTGGACAACAAAATAGAGTTAATGTTATCTGACCTTCTTTATAATGTTTATGTCTACATAGTCTAGTGAGTGTCTCACTACCCTTTAAGATAGCCAGATTACACCTTTTGTTAGAGGAAATAATTTTTTCCTTTACTGTGGAAAAAGAAGGGGAGAGAGAGAAAAAAAAAGGAGTTGATACCCTCCTTGCTTTAAATTTTCCTCCCGCCATCCCCACTCTACCAGATGACCAAGAGAAGTATCTCCGAATTTTGAAATGGGCTTATCATATCCTCTATTTCGGTTGGCGAAAAGATTTTAATAAATTTTGACCATTTGCTGAAAAATGTTACAATTTCGCCCTCTAGGTTTAGATCTGTGGCAAGTTGTTCTACCCTGTATTGTTTTTTAAGATAGTTTTTTTACCTCGTTCACTGTAGGTATAAATCTAGTTTTCCATTTTTTAAAAATGAAGTTTCTTGCGGCCAGAACTACTAGATTTAATATTTTGGCGTCTCTAAAATCCTCCTTATTATTTGACAAAAAATTATATTTAAAAAATTAAGTTTAAGGGGGTTTATTTTTACCACACTTACTAACCAATATTCTAGTTTATGCCAGAATTGTTTTATTTTCGGACATAGCCACACCATAAGAGCATGCAATTTTAAGCAACTTTCTAATTTACTCCTATTATCATTTTTTCTTCGTTCTCTTGCTATCTTTATTTGAAAAGAAGGCATCTAAGCTTTTGTTTTGTTCAGATATCTGGACAGCACTTTTTTTTATTGGCGGATGAATTTATCCACCAATCAGCAAGGACAACCCAGGTTGTTCACCAAAAATGGGCCGGCATCTAAACTTACATTCTTGCATTTCAAATAAAGATACTAAGAGAACTAAGAAAATTTGATAATAGGAGTAAATTAGAAAGTTGCTTAAAAGTTCATGCTCTATGAGAATCACGAAAAGAAAAAAATTTGGGTTTAGTGTCCAATTTAAATTTCAGCAGAACTGTACACATACCAAATAAATGAAAAGTGGCTGTCTATTACTTTGTTTAAAGGAATAATAAAGTCCAAATTAAACTTTCATGATTCAGATAGGGCATGTACTTTTAAACAACATTCTAGTTTACTTTTATCATCAAATTTGCTTTGTTCTCTTGGTATTCTTAGTTGAAAGCTAAACCTACATAGGCTCTCATGCTTTTGAAGGCCGCTTCTTATCTGAATGCATTTGAGTTTTTCACAGCTAGAGGGCGTTAGTTCGGGTTTCATATAAATAACATTGTGCTCACGCATGTGGAATTATTTAAGTCACCACTAATTGCCTGAAATTCAACTCTGTCAAAAGTTCTGAGATATTGAGGCAGTCTGCAGAAGCTTAGATAAAAGGTGATTACAGTGGTAAAAATATTTCTATAACAGTGTTGGTTATGCAAAACTGGGGAATGATAAACATTGGCGTGTCGCCCTACTTGTGAGTACGACAACATTTGCTTTGTTTTTACTTTCAAGTCTGGCTTGTGACTTTGCTGCACTAGGAAGCGGATTCTGTCTTTTTTTGGTTTTTATTCTTTTACATGTTTTTAATAAAGTAGAAACCCCTGCTATAACATGGGTTTATCTGTGTAAGCGCATACCTTTTTAGAGCTGTTGTAGCTCCAACTAACTAGTGTATCGTTACTAGGATTTCTGCCAACATTATTGTGCTATGAAACATTTCTCTTTCCTTTCAGGTTTATTTTCAACTGTTAGGGAAGAAAAAATACTTTTTCATACATTCCTATGCAAATATTCTAACAGGAGTATTTGTTTTTTTTTGTTTTCCCTTTTTTGATTGTTGGGTGCACAGTGTTACACTATATCACATTTTCTTGTATTTTGTTTGGTTTGTTAATTAGCACTGTAAGTGTATTATTATTGCCTTTTTCCTATAATTTTCACTTAATATTGGCTTACATTCTAGCAAGGTGGTCAGTAAAATCAGCTGGGTGAACTTCATGCAATAAAAATGTTCCATGTTTTTTCTTACGTTTTGCATTTTCTTAATATATTAAAGGGCCATAATACCCAAATGTTTAAACACTTGAAAGTGATGCAGCATAGCTGTAAAAAGCTGAAAATATCACCTGAACGTCTCTATGTAAAAAAGAAAGATATTTTACCTCAAAAGTTTCTCAGTAGCCACCTCCCATTGTAAAGGATTTCTAAGCAGCATTATTAGTATGTCTGTCCTGGGACAGCTTAGGGGATGAGCATCGTGCACTCTCATATTATTTCCCTATTCAGCTTACTATGAAATCTCATGAGAGTTAAGTGAAATCTCATGAGATCACAGTAAAAGAGTTCATGACTTCAGCACTGCTGATGCTGATTGGCTGCTGTTCATTTCTTCATTTTTTAAAAAAATTTTTTTACCTGCAGTTGGGAGCAGCTGAGTATAACTTTTTACACACAACTTACTTTGCTGAGCTGAGGAAATTGTGAGGTAAAATATCTTCCTTTTTTGCATAGAGATGCTCAGGTGACATTTTCCTGTCAGCTTTTTACAGTTATACTGCATCAGTTTCAAGTGATTTAGCATATGAGTATTATGTCCTTTTAACTGGAATTCACATCCAAATTAATCTTGTTTTACAGAATGTGGGGCTGCATTTACTAGCAAACTCGAAGGGATGTTTAAAGACATGGAGTTGTCAAAAGATATTATGGTTCATTTTAAACAGGTAATCTCTTTTCTTTTGCATATTTTACTAACAATTTCTTTCAATACCACACCGGACATAAAATTAAAATACATTTTAGAAGCATATTTTTGAGTTTATTCCCATTTTGCCTCTAGTTGTTGGTGCCACCATATTGAAATCTTTCAATTCATTTCAGTGTTGATGTGTTTGCACATGTGCAGCAACTCACCTTTAGATACCTGCAGTGTAACCTAGGTTCTAAAATGGTGACACCCATAAGTATAAATGGTGCATGAAATGTATTTAGTGTTTAATGTCCCTTTTTAAATACGAAGTAGAGAAACATCTTGCAAAAAGGCTTCAGTCCTGTTTAGGGTGTGTCACCATTTATAAAATAGTGTACTCTTTGTACTTTTGATTTTGTGTAACTAACCTCAATGCGTTTCAGTTAACTTTGTTTTATTTTAAATTGTATTTTTTAGTATATGCAGAACCAAAATGTCCCAGGAAACATTGAGCTAACTGTAAATATCCTCACTATGGGTTACTGGCCAACCTATGTCCCTATGGAAGTTCATTTACCTGCAGAGGTAGGTAATATTGACTAAGTAAAAATGTAAATATATGTCAAAGTAAAAGTAGGGGTGATCAGTTAATTGATAAACCTGGTAGGTGATGTGGAAGGAGGATTAGTGTTTGCTTTTGGTCTCCATACTGACTTGTGTGTGTTTTATTTTTAATGTTCTCAATTTTACATCTTCCTCTTGGTATTGTTTGTTAAAATGTATTTCTTTTCATGAGCACATGGGGTTAGGCTCAGGAGTTACATGTCTATAGCACGAATGGACTCTGCATAGCCTTGCTTAGTGTGCTCTCATTGGAAAAAAACAATGTGAAAATAAACTGTGCTCATATGTCCTTGTGTAAATAAAACAAGAAACCTTTAAATCCCTCTGATGCAAGTAGAAAACTTACAAATATTCTTCAGTAAGTGTATCCATTAGTAGCAACTTGATTGTACTTAACTTTCTGAGGATTGGGCCCTGGTCTCCAGATTCCAAACCTATAGCCTTAGCGTTGTGCTACAACAGGATTTTATGTAAGAGGTAATTTGTATCCAATATTTGCAACTTGTTTGAAGTTGGCCTCAAAGAGAGAGAGACAACCAATAGTGCAGCACTGTTTTAAATAGAGTCCAAATTAAAAACTATTGTTAAAATACTCAGGTGGCCTTGAGCTACACTAGCTCAAAGAATAGTGCTTTATTTATAAATCACTACAGCAAAACAAGAACTGGCGATCAAATATAAATTCATTCCACAATTTAAAAGAATAAAAGATTGTATTATATTGTGTAATTAATTGTTTGTTTTAAGTGCTCTGGTATTTGAATAGTTAATATAAAAGATATTTGAAATATCCAATCAGATTGGGACTGGACCTATATAAGTATATAAGATAATCACAACAGATGGAATCCTTTTAAAAAAAAAAAAACCCCATCAAGGTACGTCAGGATATGTCACCAGGAAGGGACAGCATATGACCACCGCAACATTCTGAAAATCTCACCGCTTTTCACACTCGGTTTCTGTGAGCTATTAAGCTTTTGAACCCTGTTTCTATTGTGGTATTATGTTGTTTTGGTGTTAATATTTGTGCCCTGAGTGACTTATTCTTTTAATTTGTGGAATGAATTTATATATGATAACCAGTTCCTGCTTTGCCTGAGGGATTTATAAAGAAAGCGCTATTCTTACTAAATAATTTTTGGAAGTTTCCTACTAGCATCAGAGGCATTTAAAGGTTTCTTTGTGCACATAGTCTTTTTTTAAATAGTTTTTCACATTGTGGTTTTTTTATTATTATTTTTGTGAATATTCATTGCTTGTGTTTGACTTATATATTTTATATCATAGTATTAAGAGGTAGATTTGATAAACTTAACAAAATCCAGTTTACTTCTATTTGAATCATGGGCAATTATGACCTATTAAAGGCCAAACACATTCATTGCTATACACACTGAAACATATTAACTATTGGCGATGCCTAAATAAATATATTTTTTTTAATTCATCCTAGGACTTATCAGCAAAGTAGATAATTATTAATTATTGCTTGCTTATTCTCTTCCTTAAAGGGACAGTTCACTGTAAAATTGTTTTTCCATGAATGTATTCCACATGACTTGTTATACCAGCTGCAACATACAACATGTATGAGAAATTACTAATTTCTTTCATGTAATTAGCAAGAGTCCATGAGCTAGTGACGTATGGGATATACATTCCTACCAGGAGGGGCAAAGTTTCCCAAACCTTATAATGCCTATAAATACACCCCTCACCACACCCACAATTCAGTTTTACAAACTTTGCCTCCGATGGAGGTGGTGAAGTAAGTTTGTGCTAGATTCTACGTTGATATGCGCTCCGCAGCAAGTTGGAGCCCGGTTTTCCTCTCAGCGTGCAGTGAATGTCAGAGGGATGTGAGGAGAGTATTGCCTATTTGAATGCAGTGATCTCCTTCTACGGGGTCTATTTCATAGGTTCTCTGTTATCGGTCGTAGAGATTCATCTCTTACCTCCCTTTTCAGATCGACGATATACTCTTATATATACCATTACCTCTGCTGATTCTCGTTTCAGTACTGGTTTGGCTTTCTACAAACATGTAGATGAGTGTCCTGGGGTAAGTAAATCTTATTTTCTGTGACACTCTAAGCTATGGTTGGGCACTTTGTTTATAAAGTTCTAAATATATGTATTCAAACATTTATTTGCCTTGACTCAGAATGTTCAACATTCCTTATTTTTCAGACAGTCAGTTTCATATTTGGGATAAATGCATTTGTTTCAATCATTTTTTCTTACCTTAAAAAATTTGACTTTTTCCCTGTGGGCTGTTAGGCTCGCGGGGGCAGAAAATGCTTCATTTTATTGCGTCATTCTTGGCGCGGACTTTTTTGGCGCAAAATTTTTTTTCTGTTTCCGGCGTCATACGTGTCGCCGGAAGTTGCGTCATTTTTTTGACGTTTTTTGCGTCAAAAATGTCGGCGTTCCGGATGTGGCGTCATTTTTGGCGCCAAAAGCATTTAGGCGCCAAATAATGTGGGCGTCTTTTTTGGCGCTAAAAAATATGGGCGTCACTTTTGTCTCCACATTATTTAAGTCACATTATTTATTGCTTCTGGTTGCTAGAAGCTTGTTCACTGGCATTTTTTTTCCCATTCCTGAAACTGTCATTTAAGGAATTTGATCAATTTTGCTTTATATGTTGTTTTTTTCTTTTACATATTGCAAGATGTTCCACGTTGCAACTGAGTCAGAAGATACTTCAGGAAAATCACTGCCCAGTGCTGGAGCTACCAAGCTAAGTGTATCTGCTATAAACTTTTGGTATCTGTTTCTCCAGCTGTTGTTTGTATTGCATGTCATGTCAAACTTATTAATGCAGATAAAATTTCCTTTAGTACTGTTACATTACCTGTTGCTGTTCCGTCAACATCTAATTTTCAGAGTGTTCCTGATAACATAAGAGATTTTATTTTTTAAATCCATTAAGAAGGCTATGTCTGTTATTTCTCCTTCTAGTATACATAAAAGTCTTTTAAAACTTCTCTTTTTTCAGATGAATTTTTAAATGAACATCATCATTCTGATACTGATAATGGTTCTTCTGGTTCAGAGGTTTCTGTCTCAGAGGTTGATGCTGATAAATCTTTGTATTTGTTCAAGATGGAATTTATTCGTTCTTTACTTAAAGAAGTATTATTTGCATTAGAAATAGAGGATTCTGGTCCTCTTGATACTAAATGTAAACGTTTAAATAAGGTTTTTAAATCTCCTGTAGTTATTCCAGAAGTGTTTTATCTCCCTGATGCTATTTCTGAAGTAATTTCCAGGGAATGGAATAATTTGGGTAATTTATTTACTCCTTCTAGACGTTTAAGCATTTATATCCTGTGCCATCTGACAGATTAGAGTTTTTTGGGACAAAAATCCCTAAGGTTATGGGGCTGTCTCTACTCCTGCTAATGTACTACTATTCCTACGGCAGATAGTACTTCATTTAAGGATCCTTTAGATAGGAAAATTGAATCCTTTCTAAGAAAAGCTTATCTGTGTTCAGGTAATCTTCTTAGACCTGCTATATTTTTAGCGGATGTTGCTGCAGCTTCAACTTTTTGGTTAGAAGCTTTAGCGCAACAAGTAACAGATCATAATTTTATAGCATTATTATTATTCTATAACATGCTAATAATTTTATTGGTGATACCATCTTTTGATATCATTAGAGTTGATGTCAGGTATATGTCTCTAGCTATTTTAGCTAGAAAAGCTTTATGGATTAAACTTGGAATGCTGATATGTCTTCTAAGTCAACTTTGCTTTCCCTTTCTTTCCAGGGTAAATAATAATTTTCGTTCCTTTCCTCACAACAAAGAACAAAAGCCTGATCCTTCATCCTCAGGAGCGGTATCAGTTTGGAAACTATTTCCAGTTTGGAATATATCCAAGCCTTATAGAAACCTATAGCCAGCTCCTAAGTACCTATGAAGGTGCGGCCCTTATTCCAGCTCAGCTGGTATGGGGCAGATTACGTTTTCTTCAAAGAAATTTGGATCAATTCCGTTCTCAATCTCTGGTTTCAGAACATTGTTTCAGAAAGGTACAGAATTGGCTTCAAGTTAAGGCCTCCTGCTAAGAGATTTTTTTTTTCTTTCCCGTGTCCCAGTTAACACAGCAAAGGCTCAGCATTTCTGAAATGTGTTTCAGATCTAGAGTTGGCTGGAGTATTTATGCCAGTTCCAGTTCTGGAACAGGGGCTTGGGTTTTATTTTATCTCTTCATTGTACCAAAGAAGGTCAATTCCTTCAGACCAGTTCCGGATCTATCATTATTGAATCGTTATGTTAGGATACCAACATTCAAGATGGTTACTGTAGGACTATCCTGCCTTTTGTTTAGCAAGGGCATTATATGTCTACAATAGATTTACAGGATGTGTATCTGCATATTCCGATTCATCCAGATCACTTTTAGTGTCTGAGATTCTCTTTTTAGACAAGCATTACCAGTTTTTTGGCTCTACCGTTTGGCCTAGCCTCAGTTCCAAGAATTTTTTTCAAAGGTTCTCGGTGCCCTTCTTTCTGTAATCAGAGAACAGGGTTTTGGTATTTCCTTATTTGGACGATATCTTGGTACTTGCTCAGTCTTCTCATTTTCGAAGAATCTCATACGAATCGACTTGTGTTGTTTCTTCAAGTTCATGGTTGGAGGATCAATTTACCAATCAATTCATTGATTCCTCAGACAAGGGTAACCTTTTTAGGTTTCTAGATAGATTCAGTGTCTATGACTCTGTCCTTGTCAGACAAGAGAAGTTTAACATTGATATCAGCTTGTCAAAACCTTCAGTCACAATCATTCCCTTTGGTAGCCTTATGCATGGAAATGTTGGGTCTTAGGACTGCCGCATCAGATGCGATCTCCTTTGCTCGTTTTCACATGCGACCTCTTCAGCTCTGTATGCTGAACCAATGGTGCAGGGATTACTCAAAGATATCTCAATTAATATCTTTAAACCGATTTTACGACACTCTCTGACATGGTGGACAGATCACCATCATTTAGTTCAGGGGGCTTCTTGTTCTTCCGACCTGGACTATAATCTCAACAGATGCAAGTCTTACAGGTTGGGGAGCTGTGTGGGGGTATCTGACGGCACAAGGGGTTTGGGAATCTCAGGAGGTGAGATTTCCGATCAATATTTTGGAACTCCGTGCAATTTTCAGAGCTCTTCAGTCTTGGCCTCCTCTGAAGAGAGAGTTGTTCATTTGTTTTCAGATAGACAATGTCACAACTGTGGCATACATCCATCATCAAGGAGGGACTCACAGTCCTCTGGCTATGAAAGAAGTATCTCGAATTTTGGTTTGGGCGGAATCCAGCTCCTGTCTAATCTCTGCGGTTCATATCCCAGGTATGGACAATTGGAAAGCGGATTATCTCAGTCGCCAAACGTTGCATCCGGGCGAATGGTCTCTTCACCCAGAGGTATTTCTTCAGATTATTCAAATGTGGGAACTTCCAGAAATAGATCTGATGGCTTCTCATCTAAACAAGAAACTTCCCAGGTATCTGTCCAGATCCCGGGATCCTCAGGCGGAGGCAGTGGATGCATTATCACTTCCTTGGAAGTATCATCCTGCCTATATCTTTCCGCCTCTAGTTCTTCTTCCAAGAGTAATCTCCAAGATTCTGAAGGAATGCTCGTTTGTTCTGCTGGTAGCTCCGGCATGGCCTCACAGGTTTTGGTATGCGGATCTTGTCCGGATGGCCTCTTGCCAACCGTGGACTCTTCCGTTAAGACCAGACCTTCTGTCTCAAGGTCCTTTTTTCCATCAGGATCTGAAATCCTTAAATTTAAAGGTATGGAGATTGAACGCTTGATTCTTGGTCAAAGAGGTTTCTCTGACTCTGTGATTAATACTATGTTTCAGGCTCGTAAATCTGTATCCAGAGAGATATATTATAGAGTCTGGAAGACTTATATTTCTTGGTGTCTTTCTCATCATTTTTCTTGGCATTCTTTTAGAATACCGAGAATATTACAGTTTCTTCAGGATGGTTTAGATAAGGGTTTGTCCGCAAGTTCCTTGAAAGGACAAATCTCTGCTCTTTCTGTTCTTTTTCACAGAAAGATTGCTAATCTTCCTGATATTCATTGTTTTGTACAAGCTTTGGTTCATATAAAGCCTGTCATTAAGTCAATTTCTCCTCCTTGGAGTTTGAATTTGGTTCTGGGGGCTCTTCAAGCTCCTCCATTTGAACCTATGCATTCATTGGACATTAAATTACTTTCTTGGAAAGTTTTGTTCCTTTTGGCCATCTCTTCTGCCAGAAGAGTTTCTGAATTATCTGCTCTTTCTTGTGAGTCTCCTTTTCTGATTTTTCATCAGGATAAGGCGGTGTTGCGAACTTCTTTTGAATTTTTACCTAAGTTGTGAATTCCAACAACATTAGTAGAGACATTGTGGTTCCTTCATTATGTCCTAATCCTAAGAATTCTAAGGAGAAATCGTTGCATTCTTTGGATATTGTTAGAGCTTTGAAATATTATGTTGAAGCTACTAAGTCTTTCCGAAAGACTTCTAGTTTATTTGTTATCTTTTCCGGTTCTAGAAAGGCCAGAAAACTTCTGCCATTTCTTTGGCATCTTGGTTGAAATCTTTAATTCATCTTGCCTATGTTGAGTCGGGTAAAACTCCGCCTCAGAGGATTACAGCTCATTCTACTAGGTCAGTTTCTACTTCCTGGGCGTTTAGGAATGAAGCTTCGGTTGATCAGATTTGCAAAGCGGCAACTTGGTCCTCTTTGCATACTTTTACCAAATTCTACCATTTTGATGTATTTTCTTCTTCTGAAGCAGTTTTTGGTAGAAAAGTACTTCAGGCAGCGGTTTCAGTTTGAATCTTCTGCTTATGTTTTTCATTAAACTTTATTTTGGGTGTGGATTATTTTCAGCAGGAATTGGCTGTCTTTATTTTATCCCTCCCTCTCTAGTGACTCTTGTGTGGAAAGATCCACATCTTGGGTAGTCATTATCCCATACGTCACTAGCTCATGGACTCTTGCTAATTACATGAAAGAAAACATAATTTATGTAAGAACTTACCTGATAAATTCATTTCTTTCATATTAGCAAGAGTCCATGAGGCCCGCCCTTTTTTGTGGTGGTTATGATTTTTTTGTATAAAGCACAATTATTCCAATTCCTTATTTTATATGCTTTCGCACTTTTTTCTTATCACCCCACTTCTTGGCTATTCGTTAAACTGATTTGTGGGTGTGGTGAGGGGTGTATTTATAGGCATTTTAAGGTTTGGGAAACTTTGCCCCTCCTGGTAGGAATGTATATCCCATACGTCACTAGCTCATGGACTCTTGCTAATATGAAAGAAATTAATTTATCAGGTAAGTTCTTACATAAATTAAGTTTTATGCATCTTTTTGCAAAATAGCTGGATTTGCTTGTTGAAACCACAGCCCATCAAAATAGGCTTGGATTGCTGACAGATCAGATATTTTAACACTCAAATTAAAAATCTCCCTTTCTTATCTCTGTTTCTGTACAATCCTTAGAAAGAACAATTAAAAATGAACATTTTAGAGCTTTACCTCTTCCACCTCCCACTGTGAGTGTAATTTCTTCTGCTGGCTGTGCTAAAATAGTTTCTCAATAGCCTATACCTTGGTATAAAAACTTGCAGTGTATAGGTAGGGATACTACAGGCTAAACCAGCTATTTCAAAGGCCAATATAAAGGCTAAGGAGCTGTATGTAAAAAATTTAATGCACTCCAGCAGGTAAAATGGATCATTGGGAACAAATTAAAGGATAGAAAGTTTTTGGGTAAACTGTCTCTTTAACGGACTTTGCAAAAATCTACCCTATGTTTATCAGGGCTAAATAAAAATACCTACAGTTAAGGAGTCAGCCAGAGCAGATACAACTTGTATTACACATATCCGTTGTATTAAAAAAAAAATGTGCAAATATGTTCTTAATATGTTGTACTCTTATTTTAGATGGTTAAATTGCAAGAGATTTTTAAGACCTTTTATCTTGGAAAGCACAGTGGTCGAAAACTACAATGGCAGTCAACCCTAGGACAATGTGTCTTAAAAGCAGAGTTTAACGAGGCAAGTTTTAACCGTTATTTATTATGTATCATCTCATATTGATAGTAGGTTATCAGGTAAGTTGCAGTGTTTTTTATTTTTCTTTCTAATGGTAGTCAGAGTCCACGCTACTCCCTCACCACATCGAAAATACAGAGCTCGACATGGACAGTGTGGTTCACAGAAGGAGGTTGTGAGACACCTCCGAATGGAGCGTTCATAGTGATAAGGGGTTATTTAGCTCAGAACATATGTCATATTTTCTTAAAGTGACAGTCTACACCAGAATTCTTGTTTAAAAAGATAGAAAATCCCTTTGTTACCCATTCCCCAGTTTTGCATAACCAATGCAGTTATATTGATATACTTTTTACCTCTGTGATTACCTTGTATCTAAGCCTCTGCAGGCTACCCCCTTCCGTCATTTTGACAGACTTGCATTTTAGTCAATCAGTGCTGACTCCTAGCTAATTCCATGGGCGTGAGCACAGTTATCTATATAACACACATGAACTAACACCCTCTAGTTGTGAAAAAATGGCAATGCATTCAGATAAGAGGCAGCCTTTAAGGACTAAGAAATTAGTATATGAGCCTCCTAGGTTTAGCTTTCAACTAAGAATACCAAAGAGCAAAGCAAAATTTAAAATAAAAGTACATTGGAAAGTTGTTTTAAAATTGCATGCCTTATCTGAATCATTAAAGTTTATTTTTGACTAGACTGTCCTTTTAAACGGTCTGTTAAAAATATATTGGAACATTCCTTATCAGAAACAGTATTTCTGAAAGTTTTTTTCTTTTTTTAGCCCACACATACACCCCAACAACGTCTGTTAAATTTGTGGGTGGTTATTTAATAGTGGTAGGGGATTTAATATGGATAATGAGCATCAGGTGTCATTGTCTCATGAGTGCATGCTTTGTAAGACACTTATGGTTTGTCCTTCTGCACAATGATGCCACATCTGCCTCATATCTGTTCTTCAGTCTCAATCTTAAGGTCCTAATACTGACTACCGCTGTATACTCCTCTCCGCAAATTGTCAAACTGCAGTCAGTGGGTCCTAGTCCAACAATTGTTATAGTATGTTCCTCTGCACCCACTTCACAATCTCAGCAGGTGACTGTAGTTTGTACCCCTAACCCTAGACACAGTCTTACCCTCTTCCATTAGATTTTGCTACTCAATTACAGTCTGAAGTACCCGCAGCTCTAAGCGCAATGCCGTCTGCAGGCAAATGAAAGAGAAAGATTAAATACTGTTCCTCTGAATTTAGGACTAGCAGTTCAGTCTGTGTGCCTGCTATCAGACAATTACAGCCTTGTCTTGCACGGTAGGTGAACTTTCATCTTCTGACTCTTCTAAGGAATCGGATACTGAGGACCTCACCTATAGGTTTAAAATTGCTTAGGTATTTACTACTGGAGAAATTGAAGACCTTAGAAGTAATAGAAACTAATTTCTGTACCGTTTTTTCCTCTACAGGTTTAGACTTATGATGGTTACTGACATATCCTGACATATCCAAGGGATGGGGAAAACCTGGGGCGTCATTTTCTCCTCCTAATTTTAAGAAGTTATTTCCCATTCCTGATCATTTAGAATTGTGGAACACTGTACCAAAGGTTGACGGTGCTAGTTCTACACTGGCTAAGAACACCACCATACCTTTGGAGGACAGCACACCTTTTAGGGATCCAATGGATGGGAAACTGGAAGGATACCTTAGAAAGATTTTCCTGCAAGGAGGACTACTTTTCCTGCTGGCAGTAAGTATTGCTGCAGTGGCTGGTGCTGAAGCATTTTGGTGTAATTCTTTATCTGAACTGATTATGGTTAAGTCTCCATTGGAAATTCAAGACCATATTAAGGCGCTCAAAATGGCTAATTCCTTTATTTGCGGTGCAATTATTCAAATTGTTCACATTAATGCCAAAAATACCAGTTTTGCAGTGTTAGCCAGACGGGCTCTCTGATTAAAATCCTGGTTGGCAAATATGGTCTCCTAATCAAGATTGCCATCTTTGGCCTTTTAAGGGTAAAACCCTGTTTGACCTTTTGTTTGGATTCTATTATCTCAATGGTGGGAAGGGAGCTTTTCTTGCCCTAGACAAAAACAAATCCAGATTCAAAGGAAGCAAGACGGAGAGAAACTCTTCCACAAATAAACCTGAGACTACCAGAAGTACCTGGAAACCAAACCCTGTCTGGAACAAGAACAAGCAGCCCAAAAAGTCAGCTTCTGACTCTTTAGACCGCATGAAAGGGCGGCCCCCAACCTTGTACTAAATCAAGTAGTGGCAGATTAAGTCTGATTCAAGGGGTTTGGGCTTGGCTTGTTCAAGATCCTTGGATTTAGGACATTTTGTCTCAAGGGTATAGGATAGGTTTCACTTCTCAACCACCTAGAGGTAGGTTTATTTTGTCTGAAATATCAAGAAAACTGGAAAAGGATATTAGCTTTCCTACACTGTGTAGAGGATCTGGAATCCATGGGTGTTATTATTCCTGTTTCTCAGAGAGAGGGAGGAAAGGGTTTTTACTCAAACCTTTTTATTGTAAAAAAAAAAAAAAAAAAAAAAAAAAAAGAGGGAACCTTTAGACACATCTTAGACATGAAGTGTTTAAACGAGTTTGTACGGGTTCCATCATTCAAAATGGAGACTATAAGGTCAGTTCTTCCCCTAGTTCTACAGGGACAATTCATGACTACAATAGACATGAAGGATGCATATTTTCACATTCAATATATCGGGATCAGTATCTGTTTTGCCTTCATAGACAAACATTACCAATTCACGTCTCTACATTTTTGGGCTGGCCACAGCTCCCAGGGTTTTCACAAAGGTTTTGGGGGGGGCTTTACATGCAGTAGTCAGGCTGAAGGGTATAGCGGTGGCTCCTTACTTGGATGACATATTGGTTCAAGCACCATCTTTAAACCTAGCGGCTGCTCACACAAGTTTCTTTGGTATCTTCAGACTCATGGTTGGAAGGTAAATCTAGAAAAGTGCTCTTGTTCCTCGTACACGAGAGAGCTTTCTAGACATCATTATAGACTTGATGGTTATGAGAATTTTTATAACAGCCCAACGGGAGGGCAAACTTCAGTCAGCATGTCGGGCTCTCCAATCTACTCTTCAAAATAGCGGCATCGGGAGCAATCTCCTTTCCTCGATTTCATCTGAGACCTCTGCTGTTGTGCATGCTCAGACAATGGAAAAAGAGATCATTCAGATCCGTCTCAGGTGATAAAATTGTATTTGGTCACCAGCAGTTATGTTCAGCAAGGGAGGCATCTCTTCCCATGAACATAATGGAACTCAGAGCCTTTTTCAATGCCTTAGTAACATGGCTCTAGTGGAGTTCCGTCTGTTCTATTCAATTTCAAACAGACAACATCACTATGGTGGCATATGTCAATCGTATATAAGAATAGGGATTGTCTAAAACTGGAGGAGCAAATGAGAAATATGTAGTTAAGGCAAGAGACATCTAAAAATACTAAGAAAGCAAAAAGATTAGGGGAAGATCTGACCTCTTGTCTCTTGAAATTGCTGCTATGGTGTAGTGGTTGAGTTTGGTTTTTTGTGGTTTTTTTTTTTTTTTTTTTTGGAGAGAGGACTGGAAATACAGTCAAAGGTTTGATTCCAACCTAAACATGTTGTATATGTTTCTTTCATGTAATTAGCAAGAGTCCATGAGCTAGTGACGTATGGGATATACATTCCTACCAGGAGGGGCAAAGTTTCCCAAACCTCAAAATGCCTATAAATACACCCCTCACCACACCCACAATTCAGTTTTACAAACTTTGCCTCCGATGGAGGTGGTGAAGTAAGTTTGTGCTAGATTCTACGTTGATATGCGCTCCGCAGCAAGTTGGAGCCCGGTTTTCCTCTCAGCGTGCAGTGAATGTCAGAGGGATGTGAGGAGAGTATTGCCTATTTGAATGCAGTGATCTCCTTCTACGGGGTCTATTTCATAGGTTCTCTGTTATCGGTCGTAGAGATTCATCTCTTACCTCCCTTTTCAGATCGACGATATACTCTTATATATACCATTACCTCTGCTGATTCTCGTTTCAGTACTGGTTTGGCTATCTGCTATATGTAGATGAGTGCCCTGGGGTAAGTAAGTCTTATTTTCTGTGACACTCCAAGCTATGGTTGGGCACTTTGTTTATAAAGTTCTAAATATATGTATTCAAACATTTATTTGCCTTGACTCTGAATGTTCAACTTTCCTTATTTTCAGACAGTCAGTTTCATATTTGGGATAATGCATTTTAATTTAACTTTTTTCTTACCTTAAAATTTGACTTTTTTCCCTGTGGGCTGTTAGGCTCGCGGGGGCTGAAAATGCTTCATTTTATTGCGTCATTCTTGGCGCTGACTTTTTTGGCGCAAAAATTCTATTTCCGTTTCCGGCGTCATACGTGTCGCCGGAAGTTGCGTCATTTTTTGACGTTATTTTGCGCCAAAAATGTCGGCGTTCCGGATGTGGCGTCATTTTTGGCGCCAAAAAGCATTTAGGCGCCAAATAATGTGGGCGTCTTATTTGGCGCGAAAAAATATGGGCGTCGCTTTTGTCTCCACATTATTTAAGTCTCATTTTTTATTGCTTCTGGTTGCTAGAAGCTTGTTCTTTGGCATTTTTTCCCATTCCTGAAACTGTCATTTAAGGAATTTGATCAATTTTGCTTTATATATATGTTGTTTTTTCTCTTACATATTGCAAGATGTCTCACGTTGCATCTGAGTCAGAAGATACTACAGGAAAATCGCTGTCAAGTGCTGAATCTACCAAAGCTAAGTGTATCTGCTGTAAACTTTTGGTAGCTATTCCTCCAGCTGTTTGTATTGATTGTCATGACAAACTTGTTAAAGCAGATAATATTTCCTTTAGTAAAGTACCATTGCCTGTTGCAGTTCCTTCAACATCTAAGGTGCAGAATGTTCCTGATAATATAAGAGATTTTGTTTCTGAATCCATAAAGAAGGCTATGTCTGTTATTTCTCCTTCTAGTAAACGTAAAAAATCTTTTAAAACTTCTCTCCCTACAGATGAATTTTTAAATGAACATCATCATTCTGATTCTGATGATTCCTCTGGTTCAGAGGATTCTGTCTCAGAGGTTGATGCTGATAAATCTTCATATTTATTTAAAATGGAATTTATTCGTTCTTTACTTAAAGAAGTACTAATTGCTTTAGAAATAGAGGATTCTGGTCCTCTTGATACTAATTCTAAACGTTTAGATAAGGTATTTAAAGCTCCTGTGGTTATTCCAGAAGTTTTTCCTGTTCCTAATGCTATTTCTGCAGTAATTTCCAAAGAATGGGATAATTTGGGTAATTCATTTACTCCTTCTAAACGTTTTAAGCAATTATATCCTGTGCCGTCTGACAGATTAGAATTTTGGGACAAGATCCCTAAAGTTGATGGGGCTATTTCTACCCTTGCTAAACGTACTACTATTCCTACGTCAGATGGTACTTCGTTTAAGGATCCTCTAGATAGGAAAATTGAATCCTTTCTAAGAAAAGCTTATCTGTGTTCAGGTAATCTTCTTAGACCTGCTATATCTTTGGCTGATGTTGCTGCAGCTTCAACTTTTTGGTTGGAAACTTTAGCGCAACAAGTAACATCGTGATTCTCATGATATTATTATTCTTCAGCATGCTAATAATTTTATCTGTGATGCCATTTTTGATATTATCAGAGTTGATGTCGGGTTTATGTCTCTAGCTATTTTAGCTAGAAGAGCTTTATGGCTTAAAACTTGGAATGCTGATATGGCTTCTAAATCAACTTTACTTTCCATTTCTTTCCAGGGTAACAAATTATTTGGTTCTCAGTTGGATTCCATTATTTCAACTGTTACTGGTGGGAAAGGAACTTTTTTACCACAGGATAAAAAATCTAAAGGTAAAAACAGGGCTAATAATCGTTTTCGTTCCTTTTGTTTCAACAAAGAACAAAAGCCTGATCCTTCATCCTCAGGAGCAGTTTCAGTTTGGAGACCATCTCCAGTCTGGAATAAATCCAAGCCAGCTAGAAAGGCAAAGCCTGCTTCTAAGTCCACATGAAGGTGCGGCCCTCATTCCAGCTCAGTTGGTAGGGGGCAGGTTACGTTTTTTCAAGGAAATTTGGATCAATTCTGTTCACAATCTTTGGATTCAGAGCATTGTTTCAGAAGGGTACAGAATTGGTTTCAAGTTGAGACCTCCTGCAAAGAGATTTTTTATTTCCCGTGTCCCAGTAAATCCAGTAAAAGCTCAAGCATTTCTGAAATGTGTTTCAGATCTAGAGTTGACTGGAGTAATTATGCCAGTTCCAGTTCCGGAACAGGGGATGGGGTTTTATTCAAATCTCTTCATTGTACCAAAGAAGGAGAATTCTTTCAGACCAGTTCTGGATCTAAAAATATTGAATCGTTATGTAAGGATACCAACGTTCAAGATGGTAACTGTAAGGACTATCTTACCTTTTGTTCAGCAAGGGAATTATATGTCCACAATAGATTTACAGGATGCATATCTGCATATTCCGATTCATCCAGATCATTATCAGTTCCTGAGATTCTCGTTTCTGGACAAGCATTACCAATTTGTGGCTCTGCCGTTTGGCCTAGCTACAGCTCCAAGAATTTTTACAAAGGTTCTCGGTGCCCTGCTGTCTGTAATCAGAGAACAGGGTATTGTGGTATTTCCTTATTTGGACGATATCTTGGTACTTGCTCAGTCTTTACATTTAGCAGAATCTCATACGAATCGACTTGTGTTGTTTCTTCAAGATCATGGTTGGAGGATCAATTTACCAAAAAGTTCTTTGATTCCTCAGACAAGGGTAACTTTTCTGGGTTTCCAGATGGATTCAGTGTCCATGACTCTGTCTTTAACAGACAAGAGACGTCTAAAGTTGATTGCAGCTTGTCGAAACCTTCAGTCACAATCATTCCCTTCGGTAGCCTTATGCATGGAAATTCTAGGTCTTATGACTGCTGCATCGGACGCGATCCCCTTTGCTCGTTTTCACATGCGACCTCTTCAGCTCTGTATGCTGAAGCAATGGTGCAAGGATTACACGAAGATATCTCAATTAATATCTTTAAAACCGATTGTTCGACACTCTCTAACATGGTGGACAGATCACCATCGTTTAATTCAGGGGGCTTCTTTTATGCTTCCGACTTGGACTGTAATTTCAACAGATGCAAGTCTCACAGGTTGGGGAGCTGTGTGGGGATCTCTGACGGCACAAGGAGTTTGGGAATCTCAGGAGGTGAGATTACCGATCAATATTTTGGAACTCCGTGCAATTTTCAGAGCTCTTCAGTTTTGGCCTCTTCTGAAGAGAGAATCGTTCATTTGTTTTCAGACAGACAATGTCACAACTGTGGCATACATCAATCATCAAGGAGGGACTCACAGTCCTCTGGCTATGAAAGAAGTATCTCGAATTTTGGTTTGGGCGGAATCCAGCTCCTGTCTAATCTCTGCGGTTCATATCCCAGGTGTAGACAATTGGGAAGCGGATTATCTCAGTCGCCAAACGTTGCATCCGGGCGAATGGTCTCTTCACCCAGAGGTATTTCTTCAGATTGTTCAAATGTGGGAACTTCCAAAAATAGATCTGATGGCGTCCCATCTAAACAAGAAACTTCCCAGGTATCTGTCCAGATCCCGGGATCCTCAGGCGGAGGCAGTGGATGCATTATCTCTTCCTTGGAAGTATCATCCTGCCTATATCTTTCCGCCTCTAGTTCTTCTTCCAAGAGTAATCTCCAAGATTCTGAAGGAATGCTCGTTTGTTCTGCTGGTAGCTCCGGCATGGCCTCACAGGTTTTGGTATGCGGATCTTGTCCGGATGGCCTCTTGCCAACCGTGGACTCTTCCGTTAAGCCCAGACCTTCTGTCTCAAGGTCCTTTTTTCCATCAGGATCTGAAATCCTTAAATTTAAAGGTATGGAGATTGAACGCTTGATTCTTGGTCAAAGAGGTTTCTCTGACTCTGTGATTAATACTATGTTACAGGCTCGTAAATCTGTATCTCGAGAGATATATTATAGAGTCTGGAAGACTTATATTTCTTGGTGTCTTTCTCATCATTTTTCCTGGCATTCTTTTAGAATACCGAGAATTTTACAGTTTCTTCAGGATGGTTTAGATAAGGGTTTGTCCGCAAGTTCTTTGAAAGGACAAATCTCTGCTCTTTCTGTTCTTTTTCACAGAAAGATTGCTATTCTTCCTGATATTCATTGTTTTGTACAAGCTTTGGTTCGTATAAAACCTGTCATTAAGTCAATTTCTCCTCCTTGGAGTTTGAATTTGGTTCTGGGAGCTCTTCAAGCTCCTCCGTTTGAACCTATGCATTCATTAAATTACTTTCTTGGAAAGTTTTGTTCCTTTTGGCCATCTCTTCTGCCAGAAGAGTTTCTGAATTATCTGCTCTTTCTTGTGAGTCTTCTTTTCTGATTTTTCATCAGGATAAGGCGGTGTTGCGAACTTCTTTTGAATTTTTACCTAAAGTTGTGAATTCCAACAACATTAGTAGAGAAATTGTGGTTCCTTCATTATGTCCTAATCCTAAAAATTCTAAGGAGAAATCGTTGCATTCTTTGGATGTTGTTAGAGCTTTGAAATATTATGTTGAAGCTACGAAATCTTTTCGTAAGACTTCTAGTCTATTTGTTATCTTTTCCGGTTCTAGAAAAGGCCAGAAAGCTTCTGCCATTTCTTTGGCATCTTGGTTGAAATCTTTAATTCATCTTGCCTATGTTGAGTCGGGTAAAGCTCCGCCTCAGAGAATTACAGCTCATTCTACTAGGTCAGTTTCTACTTCCTGGGCGTTTAGGAATGAAGCTTCGGTTGACCAGATTTGCAAAGCAGCAACTTGGTCCTCTCTGCATACTTTTACTAAATTCTACCATTTTGATGTATTTTCTTCTTCTGAAGCAGTTTTTGGTAGAAAAGTACTTCAGGCAGCGGTTTCAGTTTGAATCTTCTGCTTCTGTTTTTCGTTAAACTTTATTTTGGGTGTGGATTATTTTCAGCAGGAATTGGCTGTCTTTATTTTATCCCTCCCTCTCTAGTGACTCTTGTGTGGAAAGATCCACATCTTGGGTAGTCATTATCCCATACGTCACTAGCTCATGGACTCTTGCTAATTACATGAAAGAAAACATAATTTATGTAAGAACTTACCTGATAAATTCATTTCTTTCATATTAGCAAGAGTCCATGAGGCCCGCCCTTTTTTTGTGGTGGTTATGATTTTGTATAAAGCACAATTATTCCAATTCCTTATTTTATATGCTTTCGCACTTTTTTATCACCCCACTTCTTGGCTATTCGTTAAACTGAATTGTGGGTGTGGTGAGGGGTGTATTTATAGGCATTTTGAGGTTTGGGAAACTTTGCCCCTCCTGGTAGGAATGTATATCCCATACGTCACTAGCTCATGGACTCTTGCTAATATGAAAGAAATGAATTTATCAGGTAAGTTCTTACATAAATTATGTTTTTTTGATTAAAGGGACACTCAAGTCAAAATTAAACTTTAATTATTGAGATAGAGCATGCAATTTTAAACAACTTTCCAATTTTTAAGAGAAAAAAGAAAAAGCGGTCCCAAGATCCATATATGTATAAAAAACAGCCTTTATTTCTCCATCTTAAAATTTAACATGGTATACACAGTAAAAAAATATCGGTTTTTACTCGTTTCGGCTGGTGCCGTACTCATAAACCTGATTAGACACAGGTAAGTGCCTTCTTAAAAAGGATACAATCTGAATGGCTATTGGTTGGTGTGAATACACACCCCTATTAACCATTTAATTACAAAAATGAACACAAACAGTATCACTCGTTAAAGCAGTTGTTTGATCAAATAAGTTCAAAAAGACACACAATTGTATTTATGTTGGCAATAGTAAATGTCAAAAAGGAAAACTATTTCTTAAAAGATCTCTATAAAAGTTGCATTACAAAACATTACAAAAAATGTTGTATGAGCAAACCATGTTGCAAATTATTTACACATATAAACAAGTTTTGATTTTCAATAAGTGTTTTGTTAAGTAAATAATTTCCTAGCTTAATATGCTAGAAAACAATAAGTTTTATAACATGGATGCTACAAAATAATTTGTTGTTGTAACTATAGCAATAAACAACGATATTTTAAACTGAGATTCACCTTTTAGAAATACTATAAGTGTGTGGATGAACAATAGATCTATTTGAAGGTTTGTTTCTTTTTTGGTTTTTTTTAAAACTATTACAGTTAGTCTATAGTCAACTCTGTAATGGGCACATTTCACATCTTTAATAGATTCATAATGTTTGCAATTATTTGAACTTTAGGAAGATGAGGTATGTATACAA
Source organism: Bombina bombina (assembly GCF_027579735.1). Lineage (NCBI taxonomy): Eukaryota > Metazoa > Chordata > Amphibia > Anura > Bombinatoridae > Bombina > Bombina bombina. The sequence goes on from NC_069499.1 coordinate 751,388,982, forward strand.
GAAGATACACAGGAGGATAGTGCAGTTTTTTGTGTATAAGATAGAAAATGAGCTTAAAGCAAGACAGGGGTGCACCGGACCATGAACCCATTATTTCCAATGGTTGATGATATCAAACTCTGAATTAAATCCCTGGGGAACCTGTGTATTGAGCATCGTGATCCTTTACACCTCCTGTCTTGCTAAAAGTTGATCCTTGTCACCCCCTCTGGGTGGCAATTTTACAGTTTCAATGCCTCTCCATCTAAAGGATCCAGTGTCCTTGCCATGTACCTCCTATAAAGTGCCTTGATAATGCCGAACATGGCTTTTCGTATTTAATGTAACCTAAGTGTTCACAGATTCGTGTACGCACGTCCCTGCTGGTCATTCCAACATACTGTTTTAGTATGCTTGGCACTCTATGAGGTACACGACATAAGTACTGGAACACTTAATGCATCCTCTAGTGGCAAATTTCTGTGAAGTGGTACATGAGTAAAATTCATTACTCTCAGTGATGGAATCACAAGCTTTACATCTGTGATCCCCGCACTTGTAGGTTCCATTGACCTGCAACCAATAACTTTTTCTGTTTGTTGGAAGGTAAAAGGCTAGGGGATAAGAGATTACCCAAAGTCAAATTTTTCGAATATACACATTTGAATCCTTTTTCCACAGTTGATTTTAAGTGTACATCTCCCAATAAAATAGGAAAGTATTTTTTAATGATGTTGCATACTGTGGGAAAGTCTGAAGAGTATTGGGTAATGAATGTGAGAGGTCTGTCTTCCCTATTCTCACTTCTTTGAAACTTTTTTGGATTTCTTTCAGCTATAGCTGTACTCTTGGCTATATTGTTAAGCTTTTTTAATGGATATCCTCTATTTTTTAGCCTCTGCTTAATTTCCCTGCACTCCTCAAGGTAATCACTGTCTTTGTTGCAAATTCTCCTAGCTCGTAAAAACTGACTCTTCGTGATACCATTAAACACATGGGGCGGGTGCCCACTTTTCGGTGCAGAATCGTATTCCCTGAGATAGGTTTTCTGTACAGTTTTGAATTAATTTTATGTGTCGCTGAATCTCCTATTAGGGTAACATCCAAGAAGTTGACCACTTGACTATGCCACTCATATGTGAATTTGAGACCATGTCTTGCTTCATTTAGGTATTGAAAAAATCTGACTGCTTGTTCTTCAGTGGATGACCATATAAAGATAAGGTCATCAATGAAGCGACGGTAAAATACCACTTCTGCTGGAAAGGGAATCTACATCATTCAATCAAGAAATAAATATGAGTTTTTTAAAAAGATAAGTTACCTCCAATTTTTACCCTATACATCATAGAGGTAAATCCTTGGAGGTGTTTCATAAACGCGTAGTCGAGGACTTACATAAATTAAGTACATCAACCACACCTACCACACACAACCTCTCTAGGTCAGAAAAAGAGGCTATCATTTCAATACTGAACAATGACTCAATTGTCATCAGACAGTCTGACAAGGGAGGTAGTGTGGTGGTACTTGACAGTGTGGATTATGTCAATGAGGCACTACGCCAATTAACAGACTCTGACACGTATTCAGTTCTGGAACAAAATCCCACAAAACGTTTCCAATATGAGCTTGGGCAGATGATGGGTTGGAGTTGGGAATCTTGGATCAGCAAACAGCGGACTCACTTTATGTGAAACATCCCATCATCCCCATCTTCCATCATCTGACCAAAGTTCACAAAAGTGCGACCAATGTTAAAGGTCGTCCCATTATATCAGGGATAGGTTCTCTTCTAGAGCCTTTGTGACTGGCTTGATGGAATACTCCAACCTTATGTCTTAGCCTTGCCAAGTTACATTCACAATACCTCTCATGTATTGGGTATGTTGGAGTGCATTGAATGGCAAGAACACTACAGCTGGCTAACCATAGACGTGGTTTCTTTGTATTCCAGCATACCCCACAACATGGGGTTGGAGGCTATTGAATATATTCTAACGTCCAGCGCAGATCTGACTACAGATATCATGTATCTTTTACGTATCACTAAATACTTACTTGAGCACAATTACTTCTGCTTTGAGGGGGTTTTTTACCTCCAAAAACAAGGTACGGCCATGGGGGCAAAATTTGCCCCCTCTTACACAAATTTATTTATGGGCTGGCTCGAGCGTTTTTTCATCTATGGAGGTGACAGCCCCCTCAGAGCAGAAGTGGTATTTTACCGTCGCTTCATTGATGACCTTATCTTTATATGGTCATCCACTGAAGAACAAGCAGTCAGATTTTTTCAATACCTAAATGAAGCAAGACATAGTCTCAAGTTCACATATGAGTGGCATAGTCAATTGGTCAACTTCTTGGATGTTACCCTAATAGGAGATTTAGCGACACATAAAATTAATTCAAAACTGTACAGAAAACCTATCTCAGGGAACATGATTCTGCACCGAAAAAGTGGGCACCCGCCCCATGTGTTTAATGGTATCATGAAGAGTCAGTTTTTACGAGCTAGGAGAATTTGCAACAAAGACAGTGATTAATGAGTGCAGGGAAATTAAGCAGAGGCTAAAAAATAGAGGCTATCCATTAAAAAAGCTTAACAATATAGCCAAGAGTACAGCTATAGCTGAAAGAAATCCCAAAAAGTTTCAAAGAAGTGAGAATAGGGAAGACAGACCTCTCACGTTCATTACCCAATACTCTTCAGACTTTCCCACAGTATGTAACATCATTAAAAAATACTTTCCTATTTTATTGGGAGATGTACACTTAAAATCAACTGTGGAAAAAGGATTCAAATGTGTGTATTCGAAAAATTTGACTTTGGTTAATCTCTTATCCCCTAGCCTTTTACCTTCCAACAAACAGAAAAAGAGTTCTTGGTTGCAGGTCAATGGAACCTACAAGTGCGGGGATCACAGATGTAAAGCTTGTGATTCCATCACTGAGAGTAAAGAATTTTACTCATGTACCACTTCACAGAAATTTGCCACTAGAGGATGCATTAAGTGTTCCAGTACTTATGTCGTGTACCTCATAGAGTGCCAAGCACACTCCAAACAGTATGTTGGAATGACCAGCAGGGAGGTGCGTACACGAATCCGTGTACACTTACGTTACATTAAATATGAAAAGCCATGTTCGGCATTATCAAGGCACTTTATAGAGGTACATGGCAAGGACACTGGATCCTTTAGATGGAGAGGCATTGAAACTGTAAAATTGCCACCCAGAGGGGCTGACAAGGATCAACTTTTAGCAAGACAGGAGGTGTACTGGATCATGAAGCTCAATACACAGGTTCCCCAGGGATTTAATTCCGAGTTTGATATCATCAACCATTGGAAATAGTGGGTTCATGGTCCGGTGCACCCCTGTCTTGCTTTAAGCTCATTTTCTATCTTATACACACAAACTGCACTATCCTCCTGTGTATCTTCTTGTATACACACCTCATCTTCCTAAAGTTCAAATAATTGCAAACATTATGAATCTATTAAAGATGTGAAATGTGCCCATTACAGAGTTGACTATAGACTAACTGTAATAGTTTAAAAAACAAACAAACAAAAAAACCTTCACATAGATCTTTTGTTCATCCACACACTTATAGTATTTCTAAAAGGTGAATCTCAGTTTAAAATATCGTTGTTTATTGCTATAGTTACAACAACAAATTATTTTGTAGCATCCATGTTATAAAACTTATTGTTTTCTAGCATATTAAGCTAGGAAATTATTTACTTAACAAAACACTTATTGAAAATCAAAACTTGTTTATATGTGTAAATTATTTGCAACATGGTTTGCTCATACAACATTTTTTGTAATGTTTTGTAATGCAACTTTTATAGAGATCTTTTAAGAAATAGTTTTCCTTTTTGACATTTACTATTGCCAACATAAATACAATTGTGTGTCTTTTTGAACTTATTTGATCAAACAACTGCTTTAACGAGTGATACTGTTTGTGTTCATTTTTGTAATTAAATGGTTAATAGGGGTGTGTATTCACACAACCAATAGCCATTCAGATTCTATCCTTTTTAAGAAGGCACTTACCTTTGTATAATCAGGTTTAGGAGTACGGCACCAGCGAAACGCGTAAAACCCGATATTTTTTACTGTGTATACCATGTTAAATTTTAAGATGGAGAAATAAAGGCTGTTTTTTATACATATATGGATCTTGGGACCGCTTTTTCTTTTTTCTCTTACATATGCAACTAGGATTACAAGGAATCCTTCATAGGTACCCTCTATCCACGAGTACACAAGGCTACCATTGGCGGATCAACCCTGAAAACTTTCACAGAGCTCCACACATTTGGCCGATAACAGCTGAGCTGAAAGAACGAGCACTGTCTTTGATTGGATTGCCGCCTACCACGTGACCCCGCACTCTAACTCCCATTTGCCTACGGACCTGTTCGTTAGTCCCCATAGAGGCAACCCGGAACCGGCTAAACGAATAGCTGCAGGAGCAGGTCGTGACTTGCGGCGGCTGAAAAGTTTTAACCACATCAGGGACCAAAGGACGAGCATTTAGAGCACCTGGTTGGCTCTATCTCCGCGCAGAGTGGATACTCGTCAGAGGCACATAATGGTCAAGTGCTGGTGAGTCCTACATCAGTGTTGACATTTAATATACCATTATATGAGTGTTGAGCGGCTATCTTGCTCTACAGTGTCTTGGGGACACATACTTAACAGTGCATTTTGTATCGCCTTTCTGCTTTTGAACTGACATAAGGAGCTGTGGACTGCTTTAACATTATTTCTTCGGTTAATTACGGGCTTACCACAGAACTAACTCTTGTTTAACTTTCCAATTTGCTTCCATTAAAAAAATGGTGTCTTTATATTTAAACTTTTTGAGTCACCAGCTCCTGAGCATGTGCAAGATTTCACAGAATAAGCATATATGCATTTGTGATTGGCTGATGGTACAGGTGGAGTGGAAATGGACATAACTTTTAAAATTGTCAGAAAAAAAATCTACTATTGATTTGAAGTTCAGACTGCGCTATTGCATTGTCTTGTTATCTTGCATTTGTTGATTATGCAAATCTACTGTTGACTGGTCCTTTAATAATTTAAGATATATACAAAAATGAAAATAAGATGGACTAAAAGAATTTTATATTGAAACTATAGTTCACGTGTATATTTCACTAAAATTAAGGATACCACATCAAAATCGTCAAGAAAAAAACCTTTGTGAAATACACAGATGGAGACTCATTAAAGACTTGATTTGAATAAGGATACACAGGTGCCAAGGGGGAATCTAATGAACACACTAATAAAAAGGTGTCCAGGAAGCCAATTAGGTACTCTTGATAAAGGCTTAGGTGGAGCTGAAACACGTGGAGGCGTACCCTGATTGGCACCTGTGAATTTCATTTGATTTGAGGTATACCACACACAGAGGATCATTTAACTGATCAACATCGTGAAGGACTGTGGAGGTTTTGGAAGTGCGGTATCCGGACCAAGTGAGGAACCGCAGTAAGACAGCCAACCTAGCCCAGTTTGGAAGGCATTTATGTACTTTACAATTCACTCACAAGGAGAGATTGGAGGAAATTAAAGAATAACCAGTGAGCAATGGACTGACCGTGGAACTGCTCACTAGGAGGTATTAAACTGTTACCACACCTCTTACAGTGACACCTGTCCAATTACACACCAGGGAACCAAACTTTCTAAGAACCTACTTTTATCTATGTATTTATATTGTCACAAACTATAAAGTTTGAAATAGGTTTGGTAGAGCTTAGGGTTTTAACTCTGTGGAGCCTTACTTTTAACATTGTATCATTCTTGAATGTTTTAATACACCCAGTATTTTATTATCTCTAAGATACGTGTGCTATATATATTGATCCAATGCTAGATTTGTATATGCCTTCAGATCATTGATCTACTAGTGATTCCAATAAGGATACCAGCCGTGTTATATATATTCTTTCTTTAATATTTATTGTGTATTTTATATATATATTTTATTAAAATTATTATTGAATGAAAGACATTGACATTTTTTAGTGCTACTCCTGTGTGTTTTTAGTAAACAAATGTTCTCAGTTGTTAGTCTCTACATCCTGGGGAGTGGTCTCTATCTGGATGTGTTCAGTTTGTGTATCTTTGGGGTCTTCCTGAGATAAATCTTATGGCTACTCCTTTGAACAACAAACATCCTCAGGTAAATTGTGAGGTACAGGGACCCTCAAGCAGATTTGTGGATGCTGTAGTACCCAAAGTCAAAAAATGCACTCCTATGTATAATTGTCAAACATAGAGAATAAACTCAGTCCGTAGTTGTCACATCCATAGCGATTAAAGGGACAGTCTACACTAAAATTGTTATTGTTTAAAAAGATAATGACTTTACTATCCATCCCCCAGTTTTGCACAACCAACATTGGTATATTAATATACTTTCTCTTGTAAGGTGTATCCAGTCCACTGATTCATCCATTACTTGTGGGATATTCTCCTTCCCAACAGGAAGCTGCAAGAGGATCACCCACAGCAGAGCTGTCTATATAGCTCCTCCCCTAACTGCCACCTCCAGTCATTCTATTGCAGCTCTCGATAAGGGAAGTATCAAGAGTGATGTGGTGAATTAGTGTTGTTTATCTTCAATCAAAAGTTTGTTATTTTTAAACGGTACCGGCGTTGTACTGTTTTTTACCTCAAACAAAAATTAGAAGAAGAGTTTTGCCTGAGGTTTTTGATGATCTTAGCAGGTTGTAACTAAGGTCCACTGCTGTTCTCACACATAACTGAAGAGTATGGGAAAACTTCAGCTGGGGGAACGGCCTGCAGAATTAACTGCCCTGAGGTATGTTCAGTATATTTTGTTCTAGAGAGATAAGAACTAGAAAATGCTGACATTGCCTGATATATTTAAGGTAAGCCTGATTGCAATGATTTAATAAACGACTGGCATCATGCTTGCAGTAAAGGGTAATATTCATATTACTTGCTATTATGGCTTAGTATGTAAAACGTTTGCATATATATAAAGAACGTTTTTTTTACTGAGAGTGATAAATCTTTATTTGGGGCCTAGTTTTCCACATGGCTGACTAGATTTCTCCTAGGAGTAGTTATTTATGGCCCTTTCACTTTGAGTGCATGGTGGGAGGGGCCTATTTTCGCGCTCTAATTGCGCAGTTGTTTTTACATTCTGAGACATCCAGCTTCCCTGAAGGAGTCCCCTGACATATTGGACCTCTGTAAGGGGTTTTTGTGCCTACAAAAGTCGTTTTATGGGAAGGTAGGAGCCACAGTAGAGCTGTGGCAGTTTGCTTGTGACTGTTATAACGGTTTTACTGTTTTTTTGCTTCGTTTTTGAGGGGTTAATCATCCATTTGCAAGTGGATGCAATGCTATTTTAGTCTGTTATACACACTGTAAAAATTTCATAAAGTTAACTGCTTTTTTTCACTGTTTTGCAGTTTTTGTTTTTGTTTTTTTTCCCTTAAAGGCACAGTACCGTTTTTTATATTCTGCTTTTTCACATTAATTAAAGTGTTTTCAAAGCTTGCTGGTCTCATTACTAGTCTGTTAAACATGTCTGACATAGAGGAAACTCCTTGTTCGTTATGTTTAGAAGCCATTGTGGAACCCCCTCTTAGAATGTGTACCAAATGTACTGATCTTACTATAAGTTATAAAGACCATATTCTGGCTTTAAAAGATTTATCACCAGAGGAAATTGACAAGGGGGAAGTTATGCCGACTAACTCTCCCCACGTGTCAGAGCCTATAACTCCCGCTCAAGGGACGCCAAGTACATCTAGCGCGCCCATTGCATATACTTTACAAGACATGGCAGCAGTTATGAATCATACTCTTACAGAAGTATTGTCCAAACTGCCAGGGTTACAAGGAAAGCGAGACAGCTCTGGGGCTAGAACAAATATAGAGCTCACTGATGCTTTAGTAGCTATGTCTGATATACCCTCACAATGTGCAGAAGCCGAAGCAGGAGAGCTATCTGTGGGTGATTTTTCTGACTCAGCGAAGACACTTCAACCTGATTCTGATATGTCTACATTTAAATTTAAGCTTGAACACCTCCGCATGTTGCTCAGGGAGGTTTTAGCAACTCTGGATGACTGTGACACCATTGTAGTCCCAGAGAAATTGTGTAAATAGGATAAATACTATGCAGTGCCTGTTTACACTTATTATTTTCCAATACCTAAGAGATTTTCAGAAATAATTACTAAGGAATGGGATAGACCAGGTGTACCGTTCTCTCCCCCTCCTGTTTTTAAAAAGAGGTTTCCTATAGATGCCGCTACACAGGACTTGTGGCAAACGGTCCCTAAGGTGGAGGGAGCAGTCTCTACCCCAGCGAAGCGTACAACTATCCCTGTCGAGGACAGTTTTGCTTTTCTAGATCCAATGGACAAAAAATTAGAGGGTTACCTTAAGAAAATTTTTACTCAACAAGGTTTTATTCTACAGCCCCTTGCATGCATTGCCCCTGTCACTGCTGCTGCGGCCTTCTGGTTTGAGTCTATAGAAGAGGCTTTACAGGTAGAAACCCCATTGGATGATATCCTTGACAAGCTTAAAGCTCTTAAGCTAGCCAATTCATTTTGTTTCTGACGCCGTTGTTCATTTAACCAAGCTAACGGCTAAAAATTCAGGCGCGTAGGGCGCTATGGCTTAAATACTGGTCAGCTGACGTTACTTCAAAGTCTAAGCTTCTCAACATTCCCTTCAAGGGGCAGACCCTATTAGGGCCTGGACTGAAGGAGATTATTTCAGATATTACTGGAGGAAAAGGTCACGCCCTTCCTCAGGATAGGTCCAATAATTTAAGGACCAAACAGACTAATTTTCGTTCCTTTCGAAACTTCAAGAGTTGCGCAGCTTCAACTTTCTCTAATACAAAACAAGAGGGAAATTTTGCCCAGTCCAAGCCGGTCTGGAGACCTAACCAGGCTTGGAACAAAGGAAAGCAGGCCAAAAAACCTGCAGCTGCCTCTAAGACAGCATGAAAGATCAGCCCCCGATCCGGAAACGGATCTAGTAGGGGGCAGACTTTCTCTCTTCGCCCAGGCTTGGGCAAGAGATGTCCAGGATCCCTGGGCGTTGGAAATTGTGCCCCAGGGATATCTTCTGGACTTCAAAGCTTCTTCCCCAAAAGGGAGATTTCATCTCTCACAATTCTCTGCAAACCAGATAAAGAGAGAGGCATTCTTACATTGTGTTCAAGACCTCCTAGTTATGGGAGTGATCCATCCAGTTCCAAAGGAGGAACAGGGGCAAGGCTTCTATTCAAATCTGTTTGTAGTTCCCAAGAAAGAGGGAACTTTCAGACCAATCTTAGATCTCAAGATCCTAAACAAATTTCTCAGGGTCCCATCCTTCAAGATGGAGACTATTTGAACCATCCTACCTATGATCCAGGAGGGTCAATATGACTACCGTGGACTTAAAGGATGCTTATCTTCACATTCCGATACACAGAGATCATCATCGGTTTCTCAGGTTCGCCTTCCTAGACAGGCATTACCAGTTTGTGGCTCTTCCCTTTGGGTTAGCTACGGCACCAAGAATCTTTACAAAGGTTCTAGGGTCACTCTTAGCGGTCCTGAGGCCGCGGGGTATAGCAGTAGCCCCTTACCTAGACGACATTCTGATACAGGCGTCAAATTTTCAAATCGCCAGGGCCCATACGGACATTGTGCTGGCATTCCTGAGGTCTCATGGGTGGAAAGTGAACGAAGAAAAGAGTTCTCTATCCCCTCTCACAAGAGTTTGCTTCCTAGGAACTCTGATAGATTCTGTAGAAATGAAGATTTACCTGACAGAGGCCAGGTTGTCAAAACTTCTAAATTCCTGCCGTGTTCTTTATTCTACTTCTCGCCCTTCAGTGGCTCAGTGTATGGAAGTGATCGGCTTAATGGTAGCGGCAATGGACATAGTGCCGTTTGCCCGTCTACATCTCAGACCGCTGCAACTTTGCATGCTCAGTCAGTGGATGGGGATTACACAGATTTGTCCCCTCTACTAAATCTGGATCAAGAGACCAGAGATTCTCTTCTCTGGTGGCTATCTCGGGTCCATCTGTCCAAGGGTATGACCTTTCGCAGGCCAGATTGGACAATAGTAACGACAGATGCCAGCCTTCTGGGCTGGGGTGCAGTCTGGAACTACCTGCCAGGGCACATGGACTCAGGAGGAGACACTCCTTCCGATAAACATTCTGGAACTAAGAGCGATATTCAATGCTCTTCAGGCTTGGCCTCAGCTTGCTGCGGTCAGGTTCATCAGATTTCAGTCGGACAATATCACGACTGTAGCCTACATCAACCATCAAGGGGGAACAAGGAGTTCCCTTGCAATGTTGGAGGTTTCAAAAATAATTCGATGGGCAGAGGTTCACTCTTGCCATCTATCAGCTATCCATATCCCAGGAGTAGAGAACTGGGAGGCGGATTTTCTAAGTCGGCAGACTTTTCATCCGGGGGAGTGGGAACTCCATCCGGAAGTGTTTGCACAGTTGATTCAACGTTGGGGCAAACAAGAATTGGATCTCATGGCGTCTAATCAGAACGCCAAGCTTCCTTGTTACGGGTCCAGGTCCAGGGATCCCAAGGCAGCGCTGATAGATGCTCTAGCAGCGCCTTGGTCCTTCAACCTGGCTTATGTGTTTCCACCGTTTCCTCTGCTCCCTCGTCTGATTGCCAAGATCAAGCAGGAGAGAGCTTCGGTGATTTTGATAGCACCTGCGTGGCCACGCAGGACTTGGTATGCAGATCTGGTGGACATGTCATCCCTTCCACCATGGACTCTGCCGCTGAGACAGAACCTTCTACTTCAGGGTCCTTTCAACCATCCAAATCTAATTTCTCTGCGTCTGATTGCTTGGAGATTGAACGCTTGATTTTATCAAAACGTGGTTTCTCCGAGTCAGTCATTGATACCTTAATTCAGGCTTGAAAGCCTGTCACCAAGAAAATCTATCATAAGATATGGTGTAAATATCTTCATTGGTGTGAATCCAAGGGTTACTCGTGGAGTAAAGTCAGGATTCCCAGGATATTATCTTTTCTCCAAGAGGGATTGGAGAAGGGATTGTCAGCTAGTTCCTTAAAGGGACAGATTTCTGCTCTGTCCTTTTACACAAGCGTCTGGCGGATATTCCAGACGTTCAGACGTTTTGTCAGGCTTTAGTTGGAATCAAGCCTGTGTTTAAACCTGTTGCTCCGCCATGGAGTTTAAATTTAGTTCTTAAGGTTCTTCAAGGGGTTCAGTTTGAACCTCTGCATTCCATAGATATCAAGCTTTTATCTTGGAAAGTTCTGTTTTTGGTAGCTATTTCTTCGGCTCGAAGAGTTTCAGAGTTATCTGCCTTACAGTGTGATTCCCCTTATCTGATCTTCCATGCAGATAAGGTAGTTTTGCGTACCAAACCTGGGTTTCTTCCTAAGGTGGTATCTAATAAGAATATCAATCAGGAGATTGTTGTTCCGTCACTGTGTCCTAATCCTTCTTCAAAGAAGTAACGTCTATTACATAATCTTGATGTGGTTCGTGCTTTAAAGTTTTATTTACAAGCTACTAAGGATTTTCGTCAAACATCGGCATTGTTTGTTGTTTACTCTGGACAGAGAAGAGGGCAAAAGTCTTCAGCAACTTCTCTCTCTTTTTGGTTAAGAAGTATAATTCGCTTAGCTTATGAGACTGCTGGCCAGTAGCCTCCTGAAAGAATTACAGCTCATTCCACTAGAGCGGTGGCTTCCACATGGGCTTTTAAAAATGAGGCTTCTGTTGAACAGATTTGTAAGGCGGCGACTTGGTCTTCGCTTCATACTTTTTCTAAATTCATCAAATTTGATACTTTTGCTTCTTCGGAGGCTATTTTTGGGAGAAAGGTCTTACAGGCAGTGGTGCCTTCCGTTTATGCGCCTGCCTTGTCCCTCCCTTCATCCGTGTCCTATAGCTTTGGTAGCATATAACATTTATTGGTTAAAAACCCCTATGACAGACAGACACTCACAAGATGAAAGTTCAAATTAAGGAATATCACCAATCCAATAGATCCATCGGCGATACCGTATATCCTGTCAGCATAGGAAAGGAGCACCTGATATGACCGATGTCAAAAGTTTAGGAACAACTAAGTTCTCCAAGGTGTGCACGAGCCCAGCGGATGTTAGTGTCCAATTCACGGTCCAAAAGAACCGCTCAGCAACGGGAAGTAAAGATTGCCGGTAAGGTTCACAGGTTCTCAATCCTCAGCGTGTTTCTCTCCGTCACAGCGGAGCTTTTTCAAGAGGGTATAGAGTAACAGGTATAGCATTACCTATATATATACAAGCTAATTAGAGTCCATATCCTGTTTGTGTAATAATGTATCCACAAAGAGCTTGCCGGATGGGTCTGTAAACATATATGTAATGCATCTGAGAAGACTGCTGTTAGTGTAAAAAAACTGGATAGAGATATAATGCCTTAAAGCAGTGTTTAAACGACAAGACTAAAATTGATATTATATGTACATATAAAAATGGTATTAAAGTCTCCTTTAACTTGATACAAAATACATTGTAGTTGCTTATTATAAATACATTGATAAATGGAAAATGGATTATTCATGATAGATTACAAAGCCACGAGACATATAAGAAATAAAACATGGGTTTTAAAAACATTCCTATTACTAAATGACTGATTAATAGATCGATAAATATACAAAATGAAAAATAAATGATGAATCCTCCATACATTCTAAAAGGTCTAAGTGGTTATTGAGTGCATAAGCTTTAAATGAGGGTTTACTAAGAGTATTGAACATCTGCAATCTAAAACAGAGGAGAAGTGAAGGGAGATGATACAGCTGAAATAACTTGAAACAAGAACCTGTATGATAAAGGCCTAAATATACAGATCTGTGTTCAGACCTTTAGGGCGTAAACTGTCTAATTCATTAATCCAAAATGTCTCTGTCTAAGATGTAAAAACCTATTGGAATCCCATATGTTGGGGGCCACCCATTCCACAATTTTAACTTCCATAGCTGAAGGATTACTATTGTGTACCCGTGCAAAGTGGTCAGAGATGCTATGGCCACTATAGGAGTCTTGTATATTCTTAAAGGGACAGTATACACCAATTCTCATATAACTGCATGTAATAAGTACTACTATAAAGAAGAATATGCACAGATACTGACGTAAAAATCCAGAATAAACCCTTTTAAAGACTTACTTAGAAGCTCCAAGTTTAGCACTGTTGATTAGATAAGCAGTAACACCCAGGGAAAGTGTTTGATAGCTGACACTCCCCCCTTCCCTGCATATAAAAAGGCAGATTATACAAACAGAAGTCAGCAGTAGCCTGGAAAAGTGCGTCTACTTCCGACACCGAGGGGCTTGGTTAGGAGTCTGAAAATCTGCGCAATGTTATTAAAAAAAATGAGCAAAATTATACATTGTTACTGTTGAAGAAAAAAAACACAACATAAAACTGGTCTAAATTTAAAAAAGGTTATTATTGTACATTTAAGCAAGATTACAGCAGAGTGAAAGCATGTCACTCCATACAGCAATACAAAGCTTGGCACGCAACATCCGATAAGAACAGTGTCTCTTTTATAGCGTTAAAGGGCCAGTAAACATAGAAAATAATGTTATATAATTCTGCACATAGTGCAGAATTGTATAACATTATATTAGTGCTAGATTTATATAACCTAATATTGCCTGTGAACTTTTATTAAAAAAATAGTGTTTTCCAGAACCGCTCTCTGTCCTCTACTGAGCGCATCTGGCCAGCTGTCTAGTCACAGCCCAGCCCGGCCCGACCGCGCCATTACACTCAGTGCAGCTCACTCCCGCTGTCAGACAGAGTTGGAGCGAGCTGCACTGAGTGTAATGGCGCGGTCGGGCCGGGCTGTGACTAGACAGCTGTCCTGATGCGCTCAATGTAAAAAGCAGACCCGCTCAGTAGAGCACACAGAGCGGGTCTGGAAAACACTTTTTTTAATAAAAGTTCACAGGCAATATTAGGTTCTATAAAATTAGCACTAATATGTTATATAATTCTGCACTATATGCAGAATTATATAACACTGTTTCTCCAACATTGGTGTGTCCGGTCCACGGCGTCATCCTTACTTGTGGGAATATTCTCTTCCCTAACAGGAAATGGCAAAGAGAGCACAGCAAAAGCTGCCCATATAGCCCCCCCTCTGGCTCCGCCCCCCAGTCATTCTCTTTGCCGCTCTGAACAAGTAGCATCTCCACGGGGATGGTAAAGAGTATGTGGTGTTAGTTGTAGTTTTTTAATCTTCTATCAAGAGTTTGTTATTTTAAAATAGTGCCGGTTTGTACTATTTACTCTAAAACAGAAAAAAAGATGAAGAGTTCTGTTTAAAGAGGAGGATGTTTTTAGCAGCAGTAACTAAAATCAATTGCTTTTCCCACGCAGGACTGTTGAGCCCAGAGAACTTCAGTTGGTGGGAACAGTTTACAGACTCTTCTGCTCAAGGTATGACTAGTCCTTTTTCTAACAAGACATAGTAATGCTAGAAGACTGTCATTTTCTTGAACTTGAAATTCGGTGTGCAATACTTTCAAAGCATTAAGACACTAGGGTGCAAATTTGGTAAGGATCGGATATTTCCTTCATAGTTTTTCACACATTCAGAAATAAAGTGTGCTCTGTTTAACATTTAAAGAGACAGTAACGGTTTTGTTTAAAAACGTTTTTTTTGCATTAATAGCCTGTATAAGCCTGTCTAACATGTCTGTACCTTCAGATAGAACATGTTCTGTATGTATGGAGGCCAAGGTGGTCCCCCCTTTAAATGTATGTGATAATTGTGCCATGGCGTCCAAACAGAGTAAGGACAGTACTGTCACATTTAATAAGGTTGCCCAAGATGATTCCTCAAGTGAAGGTAGTGCGGATAGTTCATCATCCTCTCCTTCTGTGTCAACACCAGTTATGCCCACGCAGGCGACACCTAGTACATCTAGCGCGCCAATGCTTGTTACTATGCAACAATTAACGGCAGTAATGGATAATTCTATAGCTAATATTTTATCCAAAATGCCAGCATATCAAAGAAAGCGTGATTGCTCAGTTTTAAATACAGCGGATGAGCAAGAGTGCGCTGACGAGAATTTATCTGTCATACCCTCACACCAGTCAGACTTGGCAGTGAGGGAGGGTCTGTCGGAGGGAGAAATTTCTGATTCAGGAAAAATTTCTCAACAGGCAGAACCTGATGTTGTGACGTTTAAATTTAAGTTAGAACATCTCCGCGCCCTGCTTAAGGAGGTACTAACTACTCTGGACGATTGTGACTCTTTGGTCATTCCAGAAAAATTGTGCAAAATGGACAAATTCCTAGAGGTCCCTGTGCACCCTGATGCCTTTCCGATACCCAAAAGGGTGGCGGACATAGTGACCAAGGAGTGGGAGAAACCAGGCATACCTTTTGTCCCACCTCCTATATTTAAGAAAATGTTCCCCATTGTAGACCCAAGGAGGGATGCATGGCAAACAGTCCCTAAGGTTGAGGGGGCAGTTTCTACGTTGGCCA